>NC_009322.2:142062-172615 GCF_000002845.2 Leishmania braziliensis MHOM/BR/75/M2904
AGTTGCCAGAAGACATACCCAGCGGTGCCTTCGCAAAAGCATTAAAGCCTGGAAGAGCTTTACCGAAGGCCACCGGGGCCTGCCCAAACGCGCCAGCAGCGGACTGCGTTCCTCCGGTCGCTGATGCCTGACCAAATGCGCTGGTACCTGGAGGGGCTTTACCAAAGGCCACCGGGGCCTGCCCAAACGCGCCAGCAGCGGCCTGCGTTCCTCCGGTCGCTGATGCCTGACCAAAGGCGCTGGTGCCTGGAGGAGCTTTACCAAAGGCCACCGGGGCCTGCCCAAACGCGCCAGCAGCGGGTTGCGTTCCTCCGATCGCTGATGCCTGACCAAATGCGCTGGTGCCTGGAGGGGCTTTACCAAAGGCCACCGGGGCCTGCCCAAACGCGCCAGCAGCGGGCTTCGTGCCTTCGGTCGACGATGCCTGACCAAAGGCGCTGGTGCCTGGAGGGGCTTTACCGAAGGCCACCGGGGCCTGCCCAAACGCGCCAGCAGCGGGCTTCGTGCCTTCGGTCGACGATGCCTGACCAAAGACCGCCGGGGCCTGCCCAAACGCGCCAGCGGCGGGCTTCGTGCCTTCTGTCGACGATGCCTGACCAAAGACCGCCGGGGCCTGCCCAAACGCGCCAGCAGCGGGCTTCGTGCCTTCGGTCGACGATGCCTGGCCAAAGGCTACCGGAGTCTGCCCAAACGCGCCAGCAGCGGGCTTCGTGCCTTCGGTCGACGATGCCTGACCAAAGACCGCCGGGGCCTGCCCAAACGCGCCAGCAGCGGGCTTCGTGCCTTCGGTCGACGATGCCTGACCAAAGGCTGCCGGGGCCTGCCCAAACGCGCCAGCAGCGGGCTTCGTGCCTTCGGTCGACGATGCCTGGCCAAAGGCTGCCGGAGTCTGCCCAAACGCGCCAGCAGCGGGCTTCGTGCCTTCGGTCGACGATGCCTGACCAAAGACCGCCGGGGCCTGCCCAAACGCGCCAGCAGCGGGCTTCGTGCCTTCTGTCGACGATGCCTGACCAAAGGCTGCCGGGGCCTGCCCAAACGCGCCAGCAGCGGGCTTCGTGCCTTCGGTCGACGATGCCTGGCCAAAGGCTGCCGGGGCCTGCCCAAACGCGCCAGCAGCGGGCTTCGTGCCTTCGGTCGACGATGCCTGGCCAAAGGCTGCCGGGGCCTGCCCAAGCGCTCTAGCAGCGGGCTTCGTGCCTTCGGTCGACGATGCCTGGCCAAAGGCTGCCGGGGCCTGCCCAAACGCGCCAGCAGCGGGCTTCGTGCCTTCGGTCGACGATGCCTGACCAAAGACCGCCGGGGCCTGCCCAAACGCGCCAGCAGCGGGCTTCGTGCCTTCGGTCGACGATGCCTGGCCAAAGGCTGCCGGGGCCTGTCCAAACGCGCCAGCGGCGGGCTTCGTGCCTTCGGTCGACGATGCCTGACCAAAGACCGCCGGGGCCTGCCCAAACGCGCCAGCGGCGGGCTTCGTGCCTTCGGTCGACGATGCCTGGCCAAAGACCGCCGGGGCCTGCCCAAACGCGCCAGCAGCGGGCTTCGTGCCTTCGGTCGACGATGCCTGACCAAAGGCTGCCGGGGCCTGCCCAAACGCGCCAGCAGCGGGCTTCGTGCCTTCGGTCGACGATGCCTGACCAAAGGCTGCCGGGGCCTGCCCAAGCGCTCTACCAGCGGGCTTCGTGCCTTCGGTCGACGATGCCTGGCCAAAGGCTGCCGGGGCCTGCCCAAACGCGCCAGCAGCGGGCTTCGTGCCTTCGGTCGACGATGCCTGGCCAAAGGCTGCCGGGGCCTGCCCAAACGCGCCAGCAGCGGGCTTCGTGCCTTCGGTCGACGATGCCTGACCAAAGACCGCCGGGGCCTGCCCAAACGCGCCAGCAGCGGGCTTCGTGCCTTCGGTCGACGATGCCTGGCCAAAGGCTGCCGGGGCCTGTCCAAACGCGCCAGCGGCGGGCTTCGTGCCTTCGGTCGACGATGCCTGACCAAAGACCGCCGGGGCCTGCCCAAACGCGCCAGCAGCGGGCTTCGTGCCTTCGGTCGACGATGCCTGGCCAAAGACCGCCGGGGCCTGCCCAAACGCGCCAGCGGCGGGCTTCGTGCCTTCGGTCGACGATGCCTGGCCAAAGGCTGCCGGGGCCTGCCCAAACGCGCCAGCAGCGGGCTTCGTGCCTTCGGTCGACGATGCCTGGCCAAAGGCCGCCGGGGCCTGCCCAAACGCGCCAGCGGCGGGCTTCGTGCCTTCGGTCGACGATGCCTGGCCAAAGGCTGCCGGAGCCTGCCCAAACGCGCCAGCAGCGGGCTTCGTGCCTTCGGTCGACGATGCCTGGCCAAAGGTTGCCGGGGCCTGCCCAAGCGCTCTAGCAGCGGGCTTCGTGCCTTCGGTCGACGATGCCTGGCCAAAGGCTGCCGGGGCCTGCCCAAACGCTCTAGCAGCGGGCTTCGTGCCTTCGGTCGACGATGCCTGGCCAAAGGCTGCCGGGGCCTGCCCAAACGCGCCAGCAGCGGGCTTCGTGCCTTCGGTCGACGATGCCTGAGGAATAGCGCCGGGACCTGGAGAAGCTTTACCGAAGTCTTCCGAGGTCTGCCCGATTCCACCAGTGGCGGGCTTACTCTCTGATGTAGCGGCGGGCTTGTCGGCAGTACCAGCAGTGGGGTGTTGTGTCATGCTTTCAGCAATAGAAGGTGGAGTACAAGAGCCTCTGCGCTGCGTGATTTTTGCGTCACCTGGTTCTGAATAGTACACCAGATTAGATTCCGTCACCATAGTTTCAGGAGAATACCCAATAGCAAAAATGGTGGTCGAAGAGCATTCAGCAGCAGAAGTGCGGCGTGCAGCAGGCCATCTGCTTTGAGTACAATTGTCTGTCCTTAAATACAATGAGTCGATGGAGCTGAGAAGCAAACCGACGGATTGCACCGGTAAATCTTTTCTAAAACCATTCTCTGTTGCCAAAAGACGATGTAAGTGGATCTCACGGAACTGTTCTATGGAGTATTCCAATGCGGGAATTTTTCGGTTGCAGATGTTGTTTACACACTTTCTAAGCAGTTGAACACGACTACACAGTTCCTGCAGATCTTCCAAGTTGGTCGTAACAGCCGTCGCACTATCGCACACTGCATTCAGTCGAGTTGGTGGTGGCATTTGCGTGCCAACTTCTTTCTGCAAGAGTTACAGAACCAAGAGAAAAGGGCGATGTTGAAGAATAGTTATATCGAAGCTGGGGATGAAAATGGGGAACAGAGGTTATGTTCTAGTGAAAGTGACTACGTTTCTGCCTGCTTGTCAGACCAGCAGTTCTGCTTTGAGAGTGAAAACGTGAGGTGAAGGATAAGAAGAGGGGCAAGGACATAAGCTACAAAACTCATCTTGCGACATGCCCATTCCGCCAAAAAAACATGAGCCAGGCTCCATTCAGCCATGGCTTGTCAGAGGCCCACCGCGTGCTTCGAAGCAGCGGTAGAGTCGCGTTACAGCAATGCCGACCCAGCTATGGGAGCATGGCCTCATCCTACAACTCTGCTCAACTCCCGAGCTGCAGGTCGCCTCACAGCCGCGCCCATCGAGCAGGTCGCCGCCTGGTACATCCCTCGGGTAGCTCAGAATCCTCGCCAGTGGGCAGTGAGGGTCGGGTGAGATGCTCTAGAGTCACTTCGACACTCACCCTATGAATAGTACAGACGTGTTTTCTATCGCAGGGTGCCTTAAAGCAACGCTATCCAGCACCCGACCGTCAAAGTCACTAGAGCTACATTATGCTTACTTTCCCATGCTGTGTGTACCTAACACGGTGGACAACAGAAGTGGCTCGGCACTGCTAAGAATGAACGCTGCTTGGCTTCTCCACACCGAGAGGGGTACTGAGCCCTGACACCACGTTGAGGTGTCTCCCCTCATTAGGCGTTCAGAACTGGGGGAGAGAAAAGAGGCGGGGAGACCATCACCTCTATACCATGGGCAGGTGCATCGAAAAAAAGAAAATTAAGAGAACTATTCCGATCGCTGCGCTACGAGTGACAATGATAGTGCACCAGTCCACAAAGGCAAAGGCCACCACTCTGCAAAATGTCAGCACAACGTTTCTTAGCACTTCTTGTCAAACTGCAACGTAAGATAGTCGTGAGAACAACACGTGAAACGCAGTATGAAGCCCTCAAAATTTACGAAATGCCTTTGTCAAATGTCGGTGAATAAGGCTCTCCGTTATCTCTGCAGCGGGCTCCTCGAAATCCGCCCGGTCCTCTGCTACGGTATACACGTGCCTCCGGGAAATCAACTGACGCACCTCAAGCAACAAATCCTTGCGAAAACACTCCAACTCGGCCTTTATCACCTCGCGGTGCTCTTTTAAGGCATCTGTAATCAGCGACAGCACTGCAACCGATGAAAAAGAGTCTGTGGCCCGCGATGGCACCAGCGCATTAGAACCCAGCGTGCCGCAGGACGCATTTGCTGATTCCCCAGCGCAGTCCCCTGGAACAGATGGGACACTAAATGAAGCTTCTTTCTCAAACGCTGAGCATTGAGTACCCTTTGAGCCGCCACTCAGTTGCAAAGGATTTTTACTCTCAGTCAAAAATCTAACATCGTCAACGTTATCAGCCTCACTAAAAACCGTTTTCAACTGCAAGGCAGAAGTCCTCGCCGCATCTGGTGCTGGCACGCCACCAAAGGCACTCTTGAACGGCGTAGCAGCGGGCTTCGCCGCATCTGATGCGGGCACGCCACCAAAGGCGCTCTTGAACGGCGTTACACACGATGGATTGCCAATGAATCCTGAGGGACAAGCAGTGGTTTGTAAGAATGGTGGGATGTTATGCTCTGCAAGCACGCTGGCCTTTGCGTCGCTCGTAGCGGGGGTGGCACCCTCAGCGGTGGGGGCCGTCTTTGGAGCGGAGGAAACGAGTTCGGCAGCAGCGCCAGAGCCAGCGATAGCGCAGGTATCGCGAAGGAACGTTGTTTTCTTCGCGCAAGGCCAGCAGTCCGACCGCACACTGGTCTTGCCGCTCAAGTGCGGACCCTTTAGGTCCTTCACCTTGTGGCACACGGCGCAGCGCCAAAGAACATTTCCCGACAGCGCCGCGAGACCTGCACCTTCAGCGGCGGATCCTTGTCCTTTGCCAGCCTTTGTCACTGGCAGCATGCAGCTCGGTTCCTCTGCTTCTGACGGAACAACAGGAGCTTTGAATACGGTTGTGCGATGCTCACCACAAACAGAGAGTCTCTCAACGTCTGCAGCCACTGCGACACGCCCGGCAGGGCGCCCGGCGCCCTCCAGCGGTCCATCACCACTGCTCTCGTGAACAAACGTTGTTTTCTTTGCGCAAGGCCAGCAGTCTGACCGCACACTCGCCTTGCCGTTCAAGTGCGGGCCCTTCAGGTCCTTCACCTTGTGGCACACACAACACCGCCACACCCCTTCAGGTCCCACGCAGACACGTTGCGTCGCCTCTCCACCCTCCCCCTTCGGGAGCGCAGCAGAGAGAGCAGCACTGTTGGTTTGATCGATCTGTTCATAAAAGGTGTCCTTTTTTGGAAAAGCTATGTTCTTGCTTTTTACGGAAGAAATCTCAGTATGGATATTGTCATTGTGTGGCTGAAAAAGGTTATTGACTGGTAGATGATTTTCTGCGGGATTTCCAAGGTTATGCGATGTGCACGGCTTGGCTGGCTGCGACATCGCTGTGTCTGTAAGGTGCAGGAGGGGTGAAGAAAATATCAGAAAAGTGATACCTTAGCAAGGGAAATAAATATCAGCTTAGATATATATTGAGAATTTGTGCGTTGTTTTGTTTTTCGTAGCCTGCAAGCGAGAAAAAGTGTGCTGCTAGTATACCGGCCAAGCACTTTATCGCTCTACGACCATGCGTAGAATAAGTCGTCAGAGCCAATCAACCCTCCTAACGGATTGCTTCTACGAGGTGCTTCGAAACACATGAAAAGAGTCAAAAGAGAGTAAAGTCAATCAGAAGAAGTAAAAGAGATGAAGGCGAATTGTATAGATAACGACAAGAGTAGTAATAGCATGAAGCACAACACGAGACCAGTATTTTGCATTTCACTGCCATCCCCATGTTTTTATTCGCATTGCTCCTCCACTTTGCCAGAGCAGCATAACGAGAAAATAGCAAAGCTTATCTTTTTTTTTTTTAAGAAGGCTCACATTATAATGTAACACTCGAGGCTACGTAATGATAAAAAGAAATTTAACAAGTTCAAAAATTTATACCGCAACACAGCATTATATATATATATATATATAGGTAAGAAGACACACTGAGTGTAGTCCACCTCAAGACCACGAAATCCCATAGAGCGCACATCAAATACCTATAACTACTGAATGCAATACAAAAAAGAAAAGTACAAACGCAAGCAAAAGAAATTGTCACCCCCAGGTGTACAAACAGCGGCGAGGTTCCCCCTTTTCACATATCCAGCTACTTCCGGAAGCATACAGGAGGTCTGAAAGCAACACACTACTGTGACTCAGACAAAGGTCTCCACTAGATTATATGGGCTTCACATCAGTTCCCCTGACACGATACAGAGAAATAAAAAGAACTAACATGGGGTCATCAACAAGCGGAGAATTCCAAAGAACAAACAGTAGCACACCCTACTTTACCACTCAAATGCAAACATCCTGCGAATACCAGAAGAACATTTTTGTACACGAAACCCTAATAAAACACCCTTCGGTTCAAATACTACTTCGCAAGCACAGTTGTGGAGATCTTGAATGTAGCGCAGCGACACCCAGGAAAAGTTTGTCTGGAAAACAAAAAATGGCTGCAGCGAAGCAGAAGACACGATGACATTCAAGAAGCCCAAAACATTGTAATGTAGTTTGTGAAAAACTGACAGAGCAGCAGAAACCTCTTTGCGAGAAGATTGAATACCGCACGACACATGGGTGTTCGAACTAAGATACGTACTGTACCTAATGCCGGCACAAGCACTTCCTGCGAGCTGCGTCCACGCCTCCCACTTATCAGAGAACAAGGCGGAGACAAAGAAAGTCTTAAAATGATCGTTGACGTCCAGCCAGAAATTTACATCATCACGAGATTCAAAGTGAACACCGTAAGAATCAACACGACTTCCATTGGCGTTGGCATAGACACAATCACTCTTTACACTACCAAAAGGTCCATTTCGCTCACCTTCATGATAGGCACAGAAGCACGTCTGACCTCCTCTGTAGATAGACGACACCTTTACGCTACTTGAAATGTAATGAGTGCATGTTACGCTAAGCTCTTTCTGAGGCCGCCGAACATACTCTTCGTACTGAGAGCAGCACTGCGAGAAACATCGGAGTACTAACCGTCCCGCGAACGGAAAACGACGGAGCAACGAAAACAAAGTCTGGCAGTCTAAATTGGGATAATCCATCGCTGCGCTTTGCCACGATTCAGACTTTAAGAAGTAGACTTTTCTCACAAAACCATAGCCAAAGTTTACGAGGATAAATAAAGAGGAGAGTCCGCATGTAGCAGTAAACAACCCAACAGTTTCTCGGAGAGGTCTGATCGTTTTCCCTCCCATCACAACAATGGAAGAGTTCATTGCACTTCCTCCCCAAGTTCGCATTACAGCTGATATTGCTGTACTTGAGAAAAACAAACTAGCATCAATGGAGTAGTCCCACTTTTTTTTTTTTGCACAACACCGGAACACCGCTGCGTCAAGGAGCGAATGTGTGTGTATAAGAATTTTTAGAAACACTTAGTACGCAGGGAAGTAGTTTCTTCCCCCTTTCACTTGTTCAGAACGCAACGAGAGAAAAAGGAGTAATCTTCATATAAAAATGCGTAGAGCTAGGCCTTGCTTAAGAGCGTCCATAAAAATGCGTTTTAATTGCCTTGCAGAAAAAGAGGCGAAGAGGCTTGTAGCGACCATTCTGTTACCTATGGTCAAGAAACCGGTGCAAGGAGGAGACGCAGTTTGATGAGTAACAAAAAATAGACATACTTACGAATCCACTCTTCCAGAGTTCCAAAGCTAAAAGTGCACTTCACATTAAACTAGAGACACTATGTGCACTCCAGCATACACAACACATAGCCTTTTTTCCGCTTTGCCAAACAGTCAATGACGGTTCCCAGCAGACAATAATCCTTCACTACAACAGCATTATCCATTTGGTTTCGCATCCATCACAAGAGCCAATGCAACCGGCGATAGCGCCGGAATTGAAGAAGCCAATGAGAAGGCAGAAGAGAAAAGCGCAGAGAGTTGCATCCACGTTGCCAGGAGTCATAGTTCAATAGAAAACAAAACACAAAGGCCTCGCTCATCCTGCCAGTCGGCGTGCTGTTACTGAAGCTGGTGCAAGGGAAGTGATATAGCAAGGAGCCCTATTAACTACCTTAGACACATTGTATGTCTCTGCATAAATGGCGGATAAATGACCGCACTGATTTTTCGGTACGGTTCAATTGTCGTAGTGCTCGCCATTTCACAAAAAATGACACAGCTCCCTTCGTCCATGAGGATTGAGCACGCCTGTCCTGAGCACGGGTGTGGGGGGGGGGGGGGGCGCGCATGCCCTCATGGCGAAAACAGTGGCCATCTTTCCTCACAGGGAAGACGCTTAAGGCATGATCTTTATTTTGCTCCAGGTTCTCTAGGGGCGGAGGGCTGTTAGCCTTCCGCCGAAGCAAAACTCGTAAGGACAAGAACCTCCCACTTGTCAAGGATCATAAGTGCTCTTTTTTTGTCTTGCACCAACCACCTCGCGCGCAGAAAAAATAGGACAAAGTCTTCGTGTGCCGGCTGCGTCCATTTAAAAACGCAGACGACGGTTTCCATAGTGCACTGCCGTCCTCCGCTGTACGCCTCACTTGGAAGTGTGCATCCGCCACCAGCACTAACCCCAACAGACGCCCGCTTCCCACGTTGATGTCGCAGAGTTTTCGATGCAATGGGTTTAGTGCACGTGCGCGGTGGTAGGGCGTTCGGGAGCTTACTAGTTGATTGTGATGCGTGGAGCCCGGTGGCTCTGGTACTCCGCTGCTGGTTCTCTTCGCCTCCGCTGTCGCTGAAAACTCCTTTTCCACTTTCAGGAAGGGCGTTGCTTGATAACGCGGAGAAACCCTCTGGAAGTTCCGCGGTCCCACAGCGACAAAACGCACAAACTTCAACACGCGTGCCAAGATCTTGTGGCACACAGAGACCTTAGTCCACGGAAGCACCCCGTTTATTTGCGGTTCACGGCAGACAAAAGAGTCACTTTCGTAATTGGCCCGCGGCAAGCGTGCGTGCGGCGATGCGGGTTATCGCACGTTTTCTCCCCGATCCGGCGCCAGCGTATCCTATTTTTCCCAAGTGCAACGCAACGCGCCCCCCTCTCAGAAAATTTTCCTTACAAGGTGCCTTTCTCCGGACCCAGCGACTCCAAGGCACACTAAGAGGAGTAATGTTCAGCACCTGTAGCTTTTCTTTGTAGGCCATTGACAATATGTGCTTATTGATGTTTTTTGTCTTCTCCAGAAACAGCCGTGCACATAATATAAGGCATTTACACCTTTCCCTGTGTGTATTTATGACCGCCTCAACTCATATCATGCACTCCAGCTGGCCTCTTCGCCTTTGAAAAGATTCTCGCTCGCCACAAACCTTGAAGTTTCACTGAATCACCCAGTGATAAAACATCCTGGAAACCACAGTCTTTTATACCCCCAAAACACAGACATTTAAAGTGTTTCGTCTTCCTGCGCTCGGTCTAGCCACGCTCCTCTGCTCTTTTTCTCGTTCTCTTGAAGTTACTGTTTTCAACAGCTGTGCAGGTGGTTTTCTTTCTCTTTTCTGCCTGGTTTCCTCTCGCTGCATTGATATGAAAGGATTGTTGATAGCGCAACAGCTGCCCCGTGTGGCTTTTCAAATATTTGGAAAGATGGTACCATGAACGTCATGTCCTGCGCCCTCATTTCTTTGCCATCTTCGTTCTATTGCAATCCGTCGCCAGGACCAACAACTCCCCAGATCGCTATCGTTAATGCTTTTTTCACCTCTGCCCTTGGTAAGCCTATCGGGAGTGGTCGGCGGACAGCGCTTTGCTGCCATCAGGGGCGACCAGAGGGTGCTGTGCGACAAAATCCGCCGCATGGCGCGCTGCGATGGTGTAAAGCGCATCTCGGGCGACCTCTACGAGGAGGTGCGCCGCGTGCTGAAGGCCTACGTGGAGGACATTGTGCGCTGCAGCGCAGCCTGCATTGAGTACGCGCGCAAGAAGACAGTGACGGCGAGCGATGTCGTGAACGCGCTTGCGCAAGCGCGGCCACATCCTTTACGGCTACGCGTAAGCAAGCGTGCTTCGGTGCCTGGCCGCCCGTCTCCCTTGCCTACGCACTTGCGTGGGCGACGGGCGGCCAGGGTTTGTGTGCACTTATAGAGACCCTTTTTTGTTTTCTCTCCTTTCTCACTGCCTTCCTGTTTATCTTTGGTGTTGACCTCCTTTTTTTGGTCTCACGACTACCCCTGGCCTACCCCTGCGGAGCGAGAAAGAAAACAGAGTGTGGAGCCGACGGCTTGGCACGGGAAGCTGCCATTTAGTGTACTGAGCCTAAACGCCAGCGCGTGCAGCACATGGCGCATGTGCCTGGTCCTTCAGTGCAGGTGCGCCTGCTCACATGTCTACTATGAACCGCCACTTAGCAGTGCTAGCTGAGCCGCTCTCGCATGCGCAACTTTCACACACACACACGCATCCGCAAATCTCCTCGCTTTTGTGTAGGGCAGACAAACGGGCAGCGCGAGGTAAGCCACAGTGGCCTCGCACGGGATTTGCCCACTGCTCCTTTCTAACAGTCTGCCGCTCACTGCATGTGCCCCTCTGGGCCTCTTTCTGCCGAGGGCTGCTGCTCCCCTCTCCCCGCACACAAATGCTCACGGGTGAAGATGAGGTCGCTTGTCGAGGCGCAAGGAGGGACGCACAGGAGTCCCCTGAAGGAATCCCGCTGCCGGGAGGGGGGTGGTGAGGGGCGGCTCCGCTGCTTGGCGGCTTGAGTGGGGATGTGCCGGCAGCGTCATGCTCTTTCCGGCAGTGCGGCCTCCCTTCGCTACTGCCGCGGTGTCCCCCCAAACACGTCTGTGCTCCAGTGCGCTGGCTCGGCACTCCCTTCCAACACCCGTCTGCGTGCGGACGCGCACGGCGAGGTTCGTGCATCAGCTCGCCTTGGGACCTCTCCGTGGTAGGGCGCCTCGTTCCGACCATGAGGGCTCCTCGCGCCCTTCAGACCTCTCCGCGATCGCCATGCAAAAGGATGCCGCGCTGACGAGTCTCTCCGGCATTGCGGAGGGCAGCCGCCCAGCGGCTCTCACGATCACTGCCTGCCCTTTGGCAAGCCTGGGTGCGCTCTCTCCGCGTCGCTCGCGCAACGGGCTGCTCTCGTGTCCCTCTCCGATGCCCCTGCTCTCGAAGCCGTTTGCGTGATGGGGGGCCGCGTCGCGGGGCTTCGGGCGCTTTCGCGACCCGCCCCACCCGCGGTCGTTCTCTTTCGCCAACGTGCGCTGCTTTGCAGTCTCGCGGCAGTGGCCAGCACACAAAAGCACACTAGCGTCGCGGCTGCTGGGGGTGGGAAGCGCGAACCCGGCTGCCTTCTCGCATCGCCCGCTGCTTGTGAAAGTCGGCTTTGCTCGCTGTACCCAGCCCCGCTCAATATCGATCCCTGCCGGGGCTCTTTGATGGCGTCCCGTCACGCCCTCTAGAGCAGGCGGCCCAGGCACTGATGGCCTGCGCATGTGTCGGCCTCTGCTAAAGACTCTTTTCGGCCGTTTCCCAGCGCCGCACCGTCTTGCGGTTGCGTGGTTGCACTATCGCTGCTTCCTTGCCTCTTCCATTGCCAGACGGCGACGCACTGATGTTCGTTGCGCGTTTGCCCGTGCCCACCGAGAGAGGCTAAATCGTACGTGTGAATTGTGCAGCTTGTTCTTTCCCTTCTCTCTCTCCTTCCATAGGGACAAGCACTCCCCAGTGGCGCTCGGCGGCGCTGCGTTGCTTCACGGCACCTTCCGCCATATTGATCCATGACTAACCGTGCGCACCGCTTTTCTGCCGCTCGTCAGCGTCCTACCTCGTTTCTTCAGCTTTCCTTTTCCTACTGCTATTCAGCACTGTACCTCCAACTGTGCGCATCAATGCGGGTGAACGGCCACGTCTCTCATTGATCATGCCGCAATAACGCCTGAGATGTGTACGAGCCGTTTTTCCGCAAGCGACTTCAATGTCCAACAACATCCCTCCAATTGCCTGCCATTTCTTTCCTCCACCCTTATGTGTGATAAAGGAGACAGCTGTCAACGCAGTCGTTCCCATCGCACAGCCCGCGAGCTCTGGGGATTTGGTTTCGCTTTTTCCTCAGGTGAAGCATCCCACCACGGCACCCTACAATTATACATGGGTAATTGGCCTGCGGGTGCGCGAACAGGGGTAAGGGTTATGGTGCAGGCATTTTCTACCACTCCTTCCTATCCTTGCGACACCCTCTCCCACTGTACCGGAGAAATCCTCCCGAGGGCCAGGGTACACGGGTGAGGGTCCACGGGTGAGGGTCCACGGGTGAGGGTCCACGGGTGAGGGTCCACGGGTGAGGGTCCACGGGTGAGGGTCCACGAGTTAGGGTCCACGGGTTAGGGTCCACGGGTTAGGGTTAGGGTTAGGGTTAGGGTTAGGGTTAGGGTTAGGGTTAGGGTTAGGGTTAGGGTTAGGGTTAGGGTTAGGGTTAGGGTTAGGGTTAGGGTTAGGGTTCCATTGGCGGCGTGTAAAACCACAAAGGCAATCGAATGGCACTTGACCTTATAGGGGGGGGGTGGTGGTGGTTGGTGGGATGTGGTGTTGGATCTGTTTTGACCGATAGCTGAATCGGTTTCTTGTATCCGTGGAAAAGGAATCCTGAGTGAGTGTGTGTGTCTCGGAAACCGACTCCTCACTTCCATTTGTGATGTGTGACCGTCTGTGTACCATAATGTTTCCCGATTGGAAATTATGGCCACAGGTCGGCAAATATGTACTTGCATCTGTTTCTATGGATTCTTACTTTACTGTTGTCCCTCTATCTCTTCTCCAAATGTATATAGTAATCACACTAAGTGGAGTTCATGCGGCCAGCGACGGAAAAACGACTACATATTCAGAAACGTTTCTCCAGACACATACTCGAATCTCTGTGACAAAAGCGCACGTTTTCCCTTTTCCTCCGACTCACCTACATCGGAAATGTCCGACAAACGACTAACCGAGAAAGAGCTGGATGAGTACCTCGAATTATTCGTCGCAGAGGAGGCTACAAAGATGACGGCAGAACTCACAAGAAAATTATACCGCGAAGGCGGTATGACAGATGCCGATTTTCATTTCGCCTGTAAGGGTATGACAAAATCACTACTGAGGAGTGTTGGCGCAGCAGATCCCACAACAAAAAATATCAAGAAGGAAGTGATGGACGCCCAAAAGTTGTTCGCAGACAAAGAAATCCAACAAGTGCTGGACGTGGAAGAAAGGTGGGAAGAAATTTGGGATAACATAGAAGCCTCAAAAAACCCACTGGAGGGATACAAAGTCAAAATGGAGGCAGCAATCGTAGCGAAACAGATGACACCCGTTATTGCCATCACTACCGCGACTCTGCTGGGCTTGACGGGACCACGGGCACAAAAAGCCACCGCCGACCAACGTATTGCAGCATGGTTGGCCATGTTTGTGGACGAGCCCATGACGTCACGTTTACTCGCATACAACACGCAAATCGCACAAACCAGTGCAGGAGGAATGCGGCAATGGAGAAAAGTTTTGACACGGGTCGAAGTGCCTTTGGTTCCCGAAACGGACAGGTTAGAGCACCTCAACCGCATCACTTTCGAAAAGGCACACAGCGAAAGTCAAGCAGGACCAAGAACAGTTGAGGGCAGCGGAGTGCACCGAAAACATCCGTGTGATACCTACCGGGCTCCGAAAAGAGACGGGTCAGATATCCTAGAAGGAGGCGCGCCATACGCGCCAATTCTCGGAGCCGACGGGACACAGATCGGAGCACTGGACATGGCAGGGTTCGAAGCACTCTCGGGACTCACTGAAGAAAACCTACTAAAAATGAAAGACTTGCTTTCACAATGCCTGAAAGAACAAAAATTCGGACAGCGGATTCCGAGGAATAGCCAGAGCCAGCACGATTACCAAGATTCAAACTACTATACCTATGGTCCGGCAAAACACAACGGAAGAGGCACAGACCAACGAAACGGTTACCGAGGAAACGCCGGAGACAACCGACGTAAGTTTTTCCGCGGAGGCGAGGCACAGGACGGGTCAAAAAACTAACGCCCGACGGAGCCACAGCCGACGTTTCGCAGGAGGCCACCGCACACAAGAGGCAAACCACATTCGGGATCGCAAGGTCATTTGCAAAAGAAATGTGGGGCGGTGACATGCGCGAGGGGAAAACATCGAACATCGAACTCGATGTGATCTACAAAGCGTACCTCCCTAAGAAACGGATCGTTCCGTCGGACACGATGGTGCACCTTGATTGGAAACGCGCGCAGCAACTCAAGGCAAAGGTGCACCGTCACGGCGTGGTGTTTTTCCCAATCTTCATTATGAAGCACTGGATCGCAGGGCTTTTGGAGAAAGGGACGCGGGACTCAGCAGAAATACAGCTGAGCATCTTCGACTCCGCACCTTCTCCCATAGTGGAAGAAAAACTGCGTAAGCACTTCAAAATGGTCTGGCCAGCTTTGCGTTTGGTGAATGAATTTTCACCACGTCAGGAACGCTATAGCGACGACTGCGGTTTGTATATGTCTGCCGTATTTTTCGGCGTTCATCTGGACATACAAATCGACCATAGCCACGACATGGCAAAGTGCATGCGGCGCCTGCTGTACGCGGCGTCGAAACACCACCCGCCACGCGAATATTTCCTCGAGAAAATGAGGAAAATTCTGACGAACCACCCGGTGTCACGGAAGGATTTCTTCTACAACGAAATCGAGCACAAGCCGTGGTTGAAGAAAACCACGGCGAACCGTGAAGACACTTTTCACTTGGGTGGTGGCGAAAGGCGCGCAACGAAATCCACGAACCCGAAACGGGATTCCAGGCGCGCAAACCAGCCGAAAGCACGTGCTCCAAAGCCACCTCCTCGGCAAAAGAAAAAGGAGGAAACGGTGCGCACAAAGATGGACCGGGCTGAGCGCACAAAGCGCACGCCACAGACGCCTGTACCCGCGTCAAAAGCACCTTCCCGTAAACGTCCCGAGAGATCCGCAATGGATGCTCCACTCCCACGGCGAAAAGCCGCGAGGAAAAGTGACAGGAGAACACCAGCGAGTTCCTCAGGTAGATCCGCAACAGGTAGGAATGGAAACAAAACACGCTCTCTAAACTCGAGCGAATTTCCATCCGATGATGAGGATCTGCCGGTGATCGACCTCCCGTGGAGGAAGAAAAACTCCGTCACACGTACACCTGAGCATGCGCCAAACGACGCCACGGTGAGCTCAGAAGGCATTATCCCGACGAACGTGTCACCACACGTTCAGCATGGGAAATGCATTTCTGAGTGGACAGAAATCACCCTCGCGGAGGCGAACAAACATGCCAGAAAGGTGTACGAAGCAGTCCTGGATCACCTGTGGGCTGCGACGGCTCTGGCGCGAGTCGGCGATGGTGTGGCACACGGTCTGACCGACACAGCGGTGGGACAGCAACGCGTGAGGCACAAGCTGACACCACTGCAGCCTTACAGCGTCCAAGAGATGCTGAAGCTTCTCCGAAAGAAGATCCACATGGTCGATGCCTCGCCGACCGACCCGAATGGGGTGATTCTTCGAGAAGAATACCGAAGCGAGGAGGTGACCCTCGACTCCTCAATCGACGAACTGTACCTTGTCCGTGGACCGTCGTTACCGACATTATACGACGTGATTAAAGGATACAGGTTTCTGCTTGGCGCATGTCTCCGGGAGGCGCCGGCAGATGTGAATGGCGTGCGCTATCCGAGCCATTACGTTCTCACAAAGGACGCCTCGGAGGCAACGGTGGGAGTCTACGTTCCAGCGACGTGGACGCACTACCAATCGTCGAAGAGACAGCGTGCCCCACGTCACGCGTCACGATACATTCCTCTTCCGCGAAGTGCGGCATCAGAGGCACACCAGGATCCGTCCGATGGCCAACGGCCGCGCCTGGTGAAGAGAAAAAGATGGCCAGGCGACGGCGCCGGAAGGGACCCACTCCAAGAGGACGAGGAGGACGGCGCGACGTACAGGACTCCAGGAAACCAGAAGGGTGATGGATATGCGGACGTCGACGCGAACATCTCGGCAGAGGCAATGCGCGCTCTCGAAAGCCTCCGCTCCAATCCTTTAAACATGCAGGGCAGGCCTCTTTCAAAAAACGAAGAGGCAGAGGTCTGCCCGAGAAACTGGTTCCTCTTCGCCGCGAAACCGCCACACATCTCACAGCTCGCATGGAACTTGGTGAGGCCCGACACTCGCGCACACCACTTGCGATGGTTGACGCGAATCAAGTCGATGAACTCGGAACAGATGCTCATGCGCTTTCCGGCGGCATGCATCGACTTGATTCTATCGACCGCAAGGGCCCGGAAATGGAAGTGGGCAACAACCGCGAAGGCCTTTGCCGCGGTGGCGGGTGCGCTGCGCGACCTGCCGCTCTACTCGACGCAGACGCGGGGTATTCGCCTTCAGGACGATCCCGAGTGGCGAAGCGCTTTTGGCACGGTGCAGCGCTACATGAAGGAGTCGGTGCCGGATGCGCCTCCCTTCGTTTCGCGTCAACAGGTCGAGAGGATCTCCAAACGGCTCCGCTTAGGCCATCCACGCGCCGCGCTGTTCCTCGCCATGATGTGGGGATTCGCAGCACGAGCGTGCGACATTTCCACGCTCCGAGCGAAGGACGTGACGCTGTTCCCGGGTACATCGACGGATACATACGTGAAGGTCACGCTGACGATCCGCAAGGGAAAGGGTGCCAAAACACGTGGCCCATACCCGATCCGTCGGTGCTGACGAGGGACCTTGCAGCGACGCAGCAGGAGATGCTGGTCCAGAAAAGACCATCCGAGGATCTTCATGTCCTACACAATAGCAACCATCTGTTGCTGATCGCGCAGGAGGTCCGAACACAGATGGGACCAGTACTCCTCCCGTGCATCGAAATAGGTGTCCTCGTCCATATGGAGGAAGGACATCTCCACGCCATCGGCCTTTGGATCAAGCCCCTGCACGCGATCCACCCCATTCGTCTGGCTTGTAAGCAGGAGGGCAAGGTGCTTCATCGCCTTCTTCAGGTGACCCGAATCCATCATCACTTCCCCACACAACGGGTGATAGGTGTGCTCTCCGTACGTGCCCGCTCTGCGTGGGTGTGTGGGTGTGTGTGGGGGGGTGGAAGAGGGGGGAAGAGGGGCTAAATGGGCCGTCTCAATGGGGAAACACGCAAACAGAAACGTGCAAGCGACGAGGAGGAGGAGAAGGGGGCCCGGGCTGAACAAGCACGACTCCGCGCTCAAGCCCTCCAGACACACAAGAATATAAGCAGGGACAGCGGGGCACCAGTGCGCTGTCACACTTCTTCTCACATACACCCGCGCAGTCAAAAGCGGCGACGAGGACAACCGCAACGCAGGCCAAGAGAAGGAAGAAAGGAGGTGGGAGACAGCGCTCGAGAGAGGCACCATAGCAGAGACATCGAACCCCTCCCCCTCTCCCGCAAAGCAAAAGCGAGAGATGGTCAGCGAGAGAAAGGCATGCAGAAGAAAACGAAAGGGTCCAGGGCAGGCAGAGGGAGAGCGAGCAGCGTCCTCCCGACCGCAGCACACACGTGCGTATACACGAGGCGCGCAAAGAAGCGGTCCGTTGAGATGAAGGTGAGCACTACCAGCGCACTGCAGGGAAGGTGTGGAAGAGAGGAAGGGGCAGACGAAGGAAGCGGCGGGGTGGTGATGAGGCGGAGGACTTGAAGGCAGCTTCAGCAACGGCGCAAGAAGAAGAAAAGTGAGGCCCACGCAGTAACCCAAAGTCCCCTTCTCTTGTTGCCTGTATCGCCCTCTATTACTCCACACCCGAGGCCTCTTTCAGAAGCCGCCCACTTTCTCGCCTGCGCGTAGATGGAGAAATACGTTGCCTGCTGGTGCTGCATGCCGTCTCCCCTCCCTCTCCCTAGTGTGGGTATAGAGAAGAGTAGCGCCATTCGTCTTACTCCACGTCACCCCCCCCCTCCCCCTCCTTGCACGCAGGGGTATTCACCAGTACCCTGCACGTATCGCCGTCCTCGAGTCGCGCCACGAGAGGTTGACCACCATTGCGGGCATGCGGTGTAGTTCTCAAAAATGGCCAGTTGCGCCCGCGAGGAAAGAGCGAACTGTTACTGCCGTTCCTAGTGGCACAGAGCTGTACTGGGGGCTCCGCTGGCGATCTTCAGCACCCGCCTTGCACCGCGACAGGAGAACTCCGCGGCGGCGCGGTAAGACCACTCGTTGCTTGCCCTTCACCTGTCGCTCAGCGCTGTGGAAGCGCTGGCGTACGCTTGTGCTTCACTGGACGATCCGGGAGACTTGAAGAAAGATGCGGGCGAGCTGACCAGCACCGCCGCTACCTTTGGGGGCGGCAGTGGCATCGTGTGAGTCGTAGTAGCAGCGCATCGTCCTGCCCCCAGCGACGGCGCACTTAGCGCCGCTTGGAAAGGTAGGGGAGGAGTAGAGCGCTGACGATGACGACTATGTGGATGTGAATGTAGAGGTGGTGGGGGAATATGCCGCCTTAGACGCAGGGGGGGAAGACATCGGCGCCGGGTCAGCGTCTCTCGTACCGTAGCTTGTCACGGATACTGGCTGGTTTGAAGTTGGCCCAGTCGGCACACTGGGCCCTGAGGTGGCCGCCTTTGTTGTTGCGTCTGTGGAAACATTTGCCAGCTCGAGCCCCCGCAGTACGGGCGTCCTCCGTGCCCCTTGTGGTTTCTCGATCAGGTAGAGCTGCAGAAAGGCGCTAATGAGCTCTTGGATGTCGCTGCAGCGCTCGCAGTTGTGCCCGCCTGGTGTGAACTGTTGCAGGCACGGAATGGGGAAGGCGTCGCGGATCATCTCAGAGTGCGTCGGGGACACAAAGTCGTCGTCAGCGCCGTGGAACAGCAGCGCTGGCACGTTGCACGACTTGGCGTATTTCACCGCGTCCAAGTCGTCAATGTCAAAGGCGGCGCGCCTCATGATGCGCTTGCGGATGCGCTCCACAATGCCCCGCACCAACATCTTCGGTACCACCCGGGCAGTTCGCCCGCCATGCCGCTCCACCAAGTCATCGATGAGCAGACGCAGAGAAGCGAAGGGGGAATCGCACACAATGCACCGAACCCATCGATCCTTCGAGGCGTACATGATGGCGGCCACGGCGCCCATGCTGCGGCCCCACAGCGCCACACCGTCCACCTCGTCACTCTTGAGCGCGAGAAACTCCATTACGGCGACAAGGTCCTGGCGCTCGTAGAACCCGAGGGAGATGTACTCGCCCTCCGACATGCCGCTCCCGCAGAAGTCGAAGCAGAAGAGGCTGAAGCCTTGCCGCAGCACAAAGAGGGCCTCGAGGCCGTCGTAGCGACCGCCACAATTCGCGTGACAGTACACCACGCACGGCATACGACTGCCAGGGTAGGGCTTAAACCACGAGCATTGGAAGCGCAAGCCTCGCATGTTCTCCAGTTCAAAGTCGTGGCGCATGAAGCGCTGCTTGCTGTCACCATCGATGCGGAACACGTCAGGCCCGAGGTCCTCCATCTCGTAGGTAGAGCGAGGCGGGCGAATGATAAAGTTACACATGTTGTCCATCAGGCCCGGACCTGAGGTCAGCTGGAGAAGGGCGTCCCTGGCGCTGATCATTGCCTGGGAAGGAGGGAGGGCGAAGTAGGCGAAACAAAAAGGGGAGGGCGGGGAGAGGAACACAGAGACAAGGCCAAGGATGCGCACGACCGCAGCAATCCTCGTAAGCAGGAGTACGGGAGTAGAGAGAGGCTATGGAGGAGGAGGAGGAAGGGAGGAGGCCCGTGCCCAAAGGATGTGAGCTGGACGCAACAGAGCAACGCAGAAAATAATCACAGAAGGCGAGCCGTGGCACAGATGCGCCCGTACGGGTGGTGTTAGTGTTGATGGCACTGGTGGCTGTACGCGTTGTCGCTAGCTGAAGTCCCAGGCGCATGCGGGCAAAACAGGGGTAGGGAAAGTGTGCGCGCCCCCCTGCCGTTGACCTGCGCAAAGGGAAAGCTGAAACAAGAAAATCCGCGCGGGAGACGCACACAGGGGAGAAGAGAGAGGGGAGCAGAGAGAAGTGGAGCACTTGAGAGGAGTCCGCGGAGAGAGAAGTGCTGCAGTGCCCCCCTTCCTCCTCTCCATCTTGTTGCCCCCACAGAGAGAGAGAGACGCACGCGTATGTGCATGACGTGCTACTTTGCCACACTGCAGGGAGGAAAAGGTGCGAGACACAAGCCGACGGCCTTGTCTTGCCTCCGCTGCCTAGACAGCGTACTCACCACCACCATTCGCACCTGTTCGGTTTGATAAGTGAGAGAGGAGAGTCCTCGGCGAGGGGCGTTGTTAAGGGCTGGCCCGACTGTCCTCCCTGGAGAACGACCCCGTTTCTCTCTGCGTCGCCCTCCTTTTTTTCTGCTACGCAAGCGAGGAAGAATTCGCCCAGCAAAAGTGCCACGTGGCCAGAGGAGAGAGAGAGAGAGAGAGGCCAGTCAGCCCCGAAGAAAACCGACGGTGCTCAACAGATCGCCTCCGTCCAGAAGGTGCAAACAAGCATGACCGGCACCAGGACCTTCTCCGAGACCCACGTGAAACTGCGCTGCACGCGCACGGTGGTACACACCAACGCCAGTGCAATCCCCACCATCCACCCGACAAGCGCTTGTCCAACAGTGTGGTAGCCATTGTAGATACGGCCGGCGCCAATGAAAAGTGTCGCGAACAGTAGCAATCCCACCAGAGCATACGATGGCGAGGACCTTGTCAGCGCTGCCGATGCGGATATGGACTTCCGCTGCTGGAGATGGCCAGCCTTGCGCCCTTCCGTGCGACGGCGTTGCGTGTGTGCCCAGCGGCGCAGAAGGTACACGGAGAAGCCCGCCATGAACTGCGCGTGGTCGCTCGGCATTCCGTTCATCGTGGTGTAGTTCATTCCCGCTGCTGGGTGAGCGGGGCGTGGGCTGCGGATGACCTCCTTGAGCGCCACGTTCAGGCAAACGCTCAGGACAAGGTAAAGAATTAAGTTCATGGCGGGTATGCGACGCTCGCGGCACGGCGCACTCGTCATTCCAGCCAAGAGCACTATCATCGCCACAGGACCAATAGAGGAGATACCGAAGAGCTTACTGAACAGGTCGTGCTGACGATAGAGAACCTCCGTCATCGCCCACGACTTCCAGTGAGGGGACCCTGATGACGCAACCGGCGTTTTCGCTGGGGTTGCTAGAGCTGCAGCTCCCTGCCGGTGGGCGCGTGCCAGTACTTCACCCTGCTGCAGCTCCACAGCCGACAGATGTGTGTAGCCCCACACAAACCTCACTGTCTCTGACCACGACATGAATAGAAGAAGCGGCGCCTCTGTTCAGCTCTGAATGTTAGTGACAACGAGGTCAGAAGAGATACGAGATGCCCTACAAGAGCGCGTGTGTAGAGAGAGGAAGGGGGAAAAGAGCGGGTGAAAAAAGCCTGACGCCACCCAGTCGTTGGCAGTCGACATTGTAGACCCAGAAGGGCAGAGAAGTGACAGGGAAAGGAAAGCGAAAGGGCGCCGTCGGAGTCGACGCGTTGACGCCGCATCATTCGTGCTCACGGGGGGACGCGCGAGAGAGAAAATACACCCGTGCGCCTGCCCACCGCTGCTGCAGTGTCAGAAATTGCGTGTCATGTGCTCACTGTTAGAGTGCCGGTCTGGGGGCTCGCCGTGTGCGCGCCACCGGGCATCGCCAAAACCACCGTTCAGCACGCCTATCACGCCATTGCGTGACTTTGCTCGTCCAGAATGTCGCTCTCCACACCGCGCTCCTTCTCCTCCAGTGCGCCTGGCTTGTTGCGCGTCCAGTACTTGACCTCGTGGCCGCTAGACACGAGGATGTTGCCTAGAGGAGACCAAGCGACACAGTGCACTGGATTCGGCTTGTCGCGGAACTTATCATGCGCCGCCTCGATGATCGCTGCTTCGTGAATGACCTCCTCCACGCCATGGGTCACGGTGCCGTCGCCCTCAGCTACCATCCAGTACATCACGCTTCCATCTGCCCCTGTGCTCGCAAACAGGTCCGACACCGTCGGGTGCCAGTCAACCTTGTCCACAGCGTCCAGGTGCCCGGTGAAGCGCTTTACTTCCGGTTGTGTCTTGCGGATATCCCACAGCTTAATCGTCCCGTCCTTCGACGCGCTCAGCAACGTCCGTCCATCTGGGTGCCACCGAACACATGTCAGCGCCTGGCTGTGGCCGTGCAAGGCTGCAATGCTGCCGCGAGAGGCTGTGCGGGGATCCCACAGTCGACACTGTGTGTCTTGGCTGCCGGTGGCGATGAGGGCTCGATAGGGGTGCCAGTGTGCTGTCGTCACATCACCGCCGTGGCCCTCAAGCTTCACCTCCTCCAGCACAGCCTGATTACCTTCGTTCGCCTCGGTAGTGGCAGTGTGTGCGCCAACCGTGTTCGTGTCCCACACCTTCGCCGACCCATCCTGGCCAGCGGTGCAAAACTTCAGCTCCAGAGGCGCCCACGAGATCTCGCGCACGGCGCGGTGGCTTGTGTCAACCTCTGACATGAACACGAAGTTAGACATCCACATCTTGAGCCTGCCGGCGTCATCGCCGCTGAGGATGAGGTCATGGCGACGGCCCCACGCAATGGCGCGGCACGGCCGGTTGTCCTCGTGAGCCACAGTCTTCACCTCCACACCAAAGGACTGCCCATTGAACAGCAGAAACTCACCGCGACCGGTGGAGCAGAGCAGACGGCGCCCACTCGCCGACCACTGCAAGGCGTAGAGTGGGGTGCGGATGCGGCCGCCCTTGCTATCTGGGTGGTACGAGGTGTTCACCCACTGCGTGCACAGCGCTGTGCTAGCGTTGTAGTTGGTTACACTCGCTGTGACAAGGTCTTTGGTGTGGTATTCATGCGGTGCGACGTGGTAACTGTACGGCGTGCTGCGTGGCACCAGGCGGGTGAGGACGTGCTGGATGGCTGGCGAGTAGAAGTCCACCGGACGCTGGCCGTGGAGTTTTCGGCGTGGCGCGTATTCCTCCGGATCAAAATCGCTACGAAAGCGCCGCCGTGGGCCGCCCGGTCCATTGGCCGGAGAACCGTCAAAGCCAGCACTGAAGTCACCACCACCGCTTAGCCCGCTGACGCCGAAGCCGGCGCCTCCTTCGCGTCGGCGTGGGTAGCCGCGATCCATCTACTGCCGAGAGTTCTAAGACGTAGTTGCCCTCAACGCTGTGTGGCACTACTACTGCGCAGACGAGGCACTGCGAAAGAGAAGGGCGCGAACAACGTTGTTGGACCCTCTCGCGCGCTCTCTCTATCGTCCTGCTAATGCAGTGGCACGTAGGCGACTGGATGAGGCTCTGTTTCTCCGTAGAGAGAGGGAGGAGGGGGAGGGGGAGGGTTCCCGTGGGTGGTTGAGCGCGGGCGGGCGGGCGCACATGCCGCCATCAGCCAGCAGAGTCGCGAGGGAAAGGAGAGAAAGGGAGGCAAAGTAGAAAAGAGAAAAGAGTAAGTCAGAGAAAGAGAGGCGAGGTGAAAAAGACGCGCTCATATTGCCACCAACAGCGGCAGCAGCAGCAATGGCATTTCACCGCAGCACTGCTACTGGGGTGACAGTGGCACGAAGCTACAGTGGGCCTCGGCCATGCCCCCATCACCTCAGCTTCTCTACAGAACTGAGAGACCTGCCACTTTTTCCCTTGTCATCATGGGCACACGAAAGTACGCAAGCATTTGAGCGTACTCGAGCACTGAATGGAGAGTAACAGGGAGGGGTGGCGCTGGAACGCAGTCCCGTTGGCTGTCGACCTTCACTTTACTGGTGTCTTCCTCCAGCGAAGGCAAGACACTGCCTCTGCACCCTCCCCCTAGAAGGGTACCTCGATAGGGGGAGAGCAGGCTAGCGGAGAGGGGAGGGGGTGGCACGCCGATCAAAGCGGTCGGTGTGTGTGTTCTTCGCCTTGAGGGGTGTCACTGCCCGTGTCCTGTCCTCTTTTTTTCCGCTGTGTATCCTGTTCGGACAACGGGCTGCTGGACTCTCAGCGCGAAGGGAACCGGGAAAGGAGTAGAAGAGCGGGAGAAGCGAGGGGAGCGGCTCACGTGAGCCCTCAGTGGCTGGACAAAGCAGAACGTAGGACGTGAACAGAAAGAGAGACATGCCTCGCGGTTCCCTATGCGCTCTGTGCCCCTCTCCCTCCTCCTCCACTCTCGCTCCTCTCCCTATGAAAGTGACCGGCCCGTCGCCCTTTGGCTAGCTTACAATCAGCTGCACCGACAGCTCCGTCGGCGTCACAGTGACCGAGGAGCCAGCAGGCACCTGAACAGCCTCACCGTCCACCATCAGCAGCGATGATTCCGGGCTTCCCTCACCCTCATCATTCACTGGTAGCTGGGTCGAGGATGTTGCAGCATCCGAGAGCTCTGAAATAGAAGCGAAGTCGATTCGCACGCCGCGCACCCCCTCCTGCATCGCCACGCCGTCCTCAGCCAGAATGCAGCCTTCCCTCGCCTCTCGGTGCAAAAGGTGCCACATTCGCAAGCGGCTCACCTCCGCTGTGGCCGTGGTGACGGTTAGTTGCCGCCGGTGGTACGTCGCAGTGGGAGTGAGAGAGTAGCCGGGCTGCAGCTGCGGCATCTGCGAGGCAACGAGGAGACGCAACGGACCAACCTTGGAGGAGGCCACGCCCTTGTTGCTCATGTGCGTCAGCACCGCCGTGGAGTTAGGCTGCGTGTGCTCGATAGTGGTGAACAGTGCTGTGGCGGCAAAACCACGGAGTCCGGCGGGCAGGAAAACGTAGTCCTCCTGCGCCTCTTTCCAACTGCTCTGCCGCTGCACTGACGCCGCGTAAGTGCCGGTGGAAACGTAGGAGCACATGTAGCGCATCGGAAACGCGCTTGAAGACGAGTGTGGACGGCGCAGGTGCACGGCCCACAGCGGCACACGAGCGGTGCGGCCCACCACGAGACTCGAAACGGCGCGCTCCGCTGACGTGACACCGAGCGAGGTGGCAATGGAGTTGTGCAAGCCGGTTGGCACCAAAAGAAGCGGCACAGCCTCCAGCAGCGACCGTGGCGACACTTCTCTGCTCGGCCCTGTGCCTGTGAACGACATGGATGCAATAAGATTGAGAGCTCTGTTCACCGTGCCGTCACCACCGCAGAGCACTAGGGCCTCCGCCCACGGCAGCGCCCGCTGCAGCTGCTCGGCAGCATCATCATTCGGGATGTGTACGTCGTGGTGCACAATGCCGGCGCGATCGAGGTACCCTTTCAGCGTGCTGGCGAAGGTCTGCACGGTATGGCGTCTACCACTACGGCTGTTGACGACGAGCACGCACCTCTTCAGTGAAGGCATCCGAGTGCCTTGGGATTGACCTCTCGCGAACGCTTTCGCTCTCTCAGCTTTGTTTTCCTGCTGACCTCCTTAAGTGGGGCACAGGTACGCACCACACGCATGCACGCACTGAATAGTGAGTGGGGCTCGTGTAGGGGGGAGGGGGGGCGCAGGGCTGCACGTCACGACGTATGAGAAACAAACGTCTGCCGAGATCACTGGGCGTTGATCGGGAGCACCGTAAGTCATTAGGGAACACCAAGTGGGTGCTCTTCAAGGGAGAGCAACGGGGGAGGGGAAGAAATGGCAGTGAAGAGAGTCGTCAAGTGGTGCACTTGAAACGTGGAAAGAAAACAGCAGCACGTATGCATGCACCCCGTACAGGTATCAGCCAGCAGAGTCCTCCTTTACAGTGCTTGGGATCTGGTGACGTAGCGGCGGTACTGAGCAGCTGATGTGGCCCTCTGTGTGAGAGGGGAAGGGAGGCGCAGGCAGACATGCCTGATCAGCTCACTCCAACTCACCCCCCCTCCCTCCCCCTTTCTCTTTTCCTTCTGCCCTGCTCTCTCAGGCCACCTTTCGTTGTTGCTCGGCATCTTTGGCAGTGAGAGCAACGCCTGAGTGCATGTCCATTGTGCGGTGTTGAGCGACGCACTGAGGCAAGAGAGCGCGCGCACACGTGGGTGTGCAAATACAATACGCAGATGCATCAGCAAGATCAAAGATAGGTCATCACGCCACCAGCTCTATCACTAAGGTGTGCGCAACTCGAGCATTTCAGCCTTCTAGACTTGAGCTCGAAGGGGCAGAATGGGACGGCGTCGCTTCGTGCCAGACGTGCGGGCACGTCGCAACACGTAAATCATACCCAACACGACTACCGTGGCGGGGAAAACGATGGTCAGAAACGCGTTCATGCTGAGAGAGTCACGGTACGCTGTGATAGCCTCCCCATGATGGTTCGCCGCTCTCCTTGTGAGGGGGAGCGTCTCCGTGCCGGTCGTCTCGTACAGCGCTGTGGGGACCCACTTGTAGTGGGATCGCAGGTACTTGGATACCTCCGTCACCACAAAGCGTTCCTCGTCATTGCTGGTGACGGCATCACGATAACATGCAGGGCACAGCCTTGGGTCCGGGAAGATCCGCTTTCGCACCAGCGGATCTGCCCCCTCCTTCACCTCGGCTAGACGTCGGTTCACCTCGTTGTGGAAGCGCCATAGCTGCAGCACCGGGTCCTTGTCCTTCTCTGGCTGAAAGCGAAGGAAATGAGTGCGGCAGGCATCACAAGAGAAGAAGTTTCGCGCGTAGTCGAGAATGATGAACAGCACCTCGGCGTTGTTGCTGTCAGCGTCCGCGTGCACCACATTCACTGTCAGCGCGTGGTAGAGCAACCACATGCCACACGGAAACCCACGGTAGCGCCACGAGGACCCCTTGCATGTTTGCCAGCGCAGATGCCGCGGCGTCCCCTGGTATGGGATACCGGCGGACAAAACGAGCTTTTGCCAGTCGGCCACAGAGACAGAAGCAAAATCGTCTACGCTGTACTGCATGTTATCTACACTGCGGTTGGCAGCCATGGAATACAGCAACACATCCGCGCCAAGTCCAGGCAACCGCTGTTGCACCACCCGGAGAAACTGAAGAAGAGCGCGGCGCCGCGCAGCGGACTCGAGGCCTATCAACGCCACTTCGTGGTAGAGAGTTTCTAAAAATGCGTTGGCGATATCGACCATGTGAAACGTCGTATCCTCCACAAATTTTGTAGCGCCAGCAGCGTATGGGCCCACGCCAGCGCCAGCCTCCGCGGCGTCGCTAACCTTCAGGTTGCGCAGGTAGCTCCGCATGTGCAGACAGCGCTCCTTACTCGTTGCCGCCCACAGGCTGGCCGAGGCAGAGCCCCAGACTTTGCGCGCGGTGTCGAAGTGCTCCTTTATATATCCACCTTGTCCTAGCAAAACCCGCGCCATCGTGATGGGCCTCGCCTCCGCTACACCCTCGTCGACGTCCTTCTTGTTAGCGATGACTGGGGCGAGAGTAGACTCCTTAGTGGACATGTTGAGTGGGAGGAGGAGGTAAAGAGAGGGCACGGCGTGCACCTGGAGGCGGCGGCACTCTTCCGTGCTTGTCTCGCAGTTGAGAGCTGCCACTGTGACTTCGTTCAGGACATCTCCGCTGTCTTCGGTCGTCTCTTTCGCGAGGCGGGAGATGTCTGGGGCAGAAAGGCGGCAGTGCCCGCAACCACCTGAGTAGGCGACCAGAATCCATGGGCACATGTGCGCCGACTCGTGCAGCCCCCCCAAGCGCGTGTCGTGGATATCAATCACCTCGAAGGCATCCAGGAAGAGCGAATGCGACTGGGAGAGAAATGTAGCGCGGCCGGGGCAGCATAACACAGCGAGAAACCACAGAGAGAGGGCTGTGGCAGCCAGCCGGGGAAGCAGTGTCATGGATGACAACACCAACGAAGATGAAAAACGAAGAGTTCAGTGTAGAAGGGAAAAACGAGACACGAAGCTCGGCCTCTCATATCTCCACGAGCAGAGAAGGGGAAGAAGCAGAAGTGGGTGGTGAGATAGCCACGGAGCCGCGGAAATACCAGCCCAGAGAGCGAGAACGCAGGAAGATAGGCCGAGACGAGCGCAAAGAGGAGCTGTTGCTGCTACTGGATGAAAGAGAGGCGATTCTTCTGCTATCGATACCTGTTCATAGATGACGACACAAACTCGAGTGCCGCTCATCGCCGTGGGTGTGTGTGGGTGTGTGTATGTTTGATGGAAGTAGGTGGAGGGGGGTGGCAGGGCGGGGAGGCAAAGAAGTGTATGCATGTGGAAAATATGGAGTGAAAGAGCGAGAGGAATGCACCTCCGCCGACTGCTAAAGATGGGGAGTAAGAGTCCAAGAGCGACAGGTGCATGCAGCATGCCCCATCGTCACAGGCAACGTTGAAGGCCACGGCTGCCGTCGCCTTGATCGTCTGAGGGAAGGGAGAGGGGGTGTGATAGGAAAATGAGGACACAACGACACGTGCTCGAGCATCCCGCTATTTGACTTCCCCCTGTTACGGCTTCTACTTCACGCAGAATATGTGCGGCATACGCGCAGATGCCTTTCTCGCTGATGTGTTCCGCCAAAAATGAGGTCCTCAACTTACAGGCCCGTCCATCGCCAAGCACCCCCTACGCCTCGCGGCTGCTTTGCTGCCAAAACTAATCAGCAAAGGGCTACTTATGATGGCCAAGACACAGGATTAGCAGCTGCTTCACAAGATATATAGAGAGAGAGATGACGTACACATAGTACAACACAGCATGAAGCATTAGGGGGGGAGGCAAGAGCAAGACAAGAAAAGCTAAGGACAACAATGAGGTTTGCCCCCTCGAAGCCAACAGAGACCGTATGGCATCATCAAGCTCTTTATCGCCGCTACGCAGTATCACCACCATACCTCGCCTAGTTCTCCATTACTCACAAAATACTACACCCGCGCTGCACTCGCATAATTTCAGTGTCACATCGTCCACCACGAACAACAGCCCATCTAACGGTGCACACTCTTTGCCTGCGCATGCGTGCGTGCGCAGCGGTGCCGCCACACTCAGCACTGCGTCTCCTCACAGTCCGGCACGGCACAGGCATACATCTTTCTGCTCTTCGCCAATACAACACGCGATCAGGTCCCGCAGATAATAAAGTCGTGCGCGTCACCACCTCGGCAAAGGCACAAACGAGAAGGCCGGCACCACAGCAGCCACACAGCCACACACACATGTGCACACGTACAGCACTGCAGCAACGACGCACCGCAAGCAATACAACACAGCCCGAGCACATCCACACACACACACGCACACGTGCACACGCGCGCGGTAGACCCACTCAGCTTGCACCGCTTCAACGCGAAGGGCGCTCGTTGCGTTTTTCGTGATCATGCAGGATGCATCAGATACCACAGGAATGCACGGTGAATCATCACGTAGGGGGTGCAGGAGAAGCACTGTACACACACATGCCCGCTGGCTCGCTCTCCTTCGAAGACTCCTTGGTGCGTGCGTGCGCAGCGGTGCCGCCACACTCAGCACTGCGTCTCCTCACAGTCCGGCACGGCACAGGCATACATCTTTCTGCTCTTCGCCAATACAACACGCGATCAGGCCCCGCAGATAATAAAGTCGTGCGCGTCACCACCTCGGCAAAGGCACAAACGAGAAGGCCGGCACCACAGCAGCCACACAGCCACACACACAAACACATACACATACACACACACACGCACACGTGCACACGCGCGCGGTAGACCCACTCAGCTTGCACCGCTTCAACGCGAAGGGCGCTCGTTGCGTTTTTCGTGATCATGCAGGATGCATCAGATACCACAGGAATGCACGGTGAATCATCACGTAGGGGGTGCAGGAGCGAAAGAAAAGGGTGGGTGGGGGTAAGACAGGAGGGCCAGACGACGGTGCCGATCAGCGCAAAGGGAGGGGAATATGTGCGTTACAGCGTCTACTGTGGAAACCAAAGGTCCTTCTCTGTAGTGTCCAGAGGGAGCCTGGTCACCATTTTCGGTCGTTGAGGGTGACTGCGTTTGTGTTTCGCTTTGAGGGAATACAGGCGCCGAGCTATTCCGGTGTCTCTGAAAGCGCGTAGGCACTACAGGAGGAGAGGTAAGACACCACACACACACACGCAGAGAGAGAGAGAGAGAGAGGGGGGAAGAGAAGGCAGATGGGGAACGACAGGAGCGTGGCACGGACTGATAGGTGGGTAAATGAGACTTTGCGAAGTGAGCCCAAACTTTCGCGTGAAAAAGGCGCATTGCAAACGCAGAGGGGGCAAACGACGCGTGAGCACGGCGGCACAATGATGAGCAAAGCACCGTCGCTGTAGCAGGAAGTTGGGGCCGGGGTGTACCGCCGTGCAGCAGATGTCAAGCGAAAAATATAAAAAATGGTTTCGCCTTTTT
>NC_009322.2:172715-224365 GCF_000002845.2 Leishmania braziliensis MHOM/BR/75/M2904
TCTTCCGTGCTTGTCTCGCAGTTGAGAGCTGCCACTGCGACTTCGTTCAGGACATCTCCGCTGTCTTCGGTCGTCTCTTTCGCGAGGCGGGAGATGTCTGGGGCAGAAAGGCGGCAGTGCCCGCAACCACCTGAGTAGGCGACCAGAATCCATGGGCACATGTGCGCCGACTCGTGCAGCCCCCCCAAGCGCGTGTCGTGGATATCAATCACCTCGAAGGCATCCAGGAAGAGCGAATGCGACTGGGAGAGAAATGTAGCGCGGCCGGGGCAGCATAGCACAGCGAGAAACCACAGAGAGAGGGCTGTGGCAGCCAGCCGGGGAAGCAGTGTCATGGATGACAACACCAACGAAGATGAAAAACGAAGAGTTCAGTGTAGAAGGGAAAAACGAGACACGAAGCTCGGCCTCTCATATCTCCACGAGCAGAGAAGGAGAAGAAGCAGAAGTGGGTGGTGAGATAGCCACGGAGCCGCGGAAATACCAGCCCAGAGAGCGAGAACGCAGGAAGATAGGCCGAGACGAGCGCAAAGAGGAGCTGTTGCTGCTACTGGATGAAAGAGAGGCGATTCTTCTGCTATCGATACCTGTTCATAGATGACGACACAAACTCGAGTGCCGCTCATCGCCGTGGGTGTGTGTGGGTGTGTGTATGTTTGATGGAAGTAGGTGGAGGGGGGTGGCAGGGCGGGGGGGGCAAAGAAGTGTATGCATGTGGAAAATATGGAGTGAAAGAGCGAGAGGAATGCACCTCCGCCGACTGCTAAAGATGGGGAGTAAGAGTCCAAGAGCGACAGGTGCATGCAGCATGCCCCATCGTCACAGGCAACGTTGAAGGCCACGGCTGCCGTCGCCTTGATCGTCTGAGGGAAGGGAGAGGGGGTGTGATAGGAAAATGAGGACACAACGACACGTGCTCGAGCATCCCGCTATTTGACTTCCCCCTGTTACGGCTTCTACTTCACGCAGAATATGTGCGGCATACGCGCAGATGCCTTTCTCGCTGATGTGTTCCGCCAAAAATGAGGTCCTCAACTTACAGGCCCGTCCATCGCCAAGCACCCCCTACGCCTCGCGGCTGCTTTGCTGCCAAAACTAATCAGCAAAGGGCTACTTATGATGGCCAAGACACAGGATTAGCAGCTGCTTCACAAGATATATAGAGAGAGAGATATGACGTACACATAGTACAACACAGCATGAAGCATTAGGGGGGGAGGCAAGAGCAAGACAAGAAAAGCTAAGGACAACAATGAGGTTTGCCCCCTCGAAGCCAACAGAGATCGTATGGCATCATCAAGCTCTTTATCGCCGCTACGCAGTATCACCACCATACCTCGCCTAGTTCTCCATTACTCACAAAATACTACACCCGCGCTGCACTCGCATAATTTCAGTGTCACATCGTCCACCACGAACAACAGCCCATCTAACGGTGCACACTCTTTGCCTGCGCATGCGTGCGTGCGCAGCGGTGCCGCCACACTCAGCACTGCGTCTCCTCACAGTCCGGCACGGCACAGGCATACATCTTTCTGCTCTTCGCCAATACAACACGCGATCAGGCCCCGCAGATAATAAAGTCGTGCGCGTCACCACCTCGGCAAAGGCACAAACGAGAAGGCCGGCACCACAGCAGCCACACAGCCACACACACAAACACATACACACACACACACACGCACACGTGCACACGCGCGCGGTAGACCCACTCAGCTTGCACCGCTTCAACGCGAAGGGCGCTCGTTGCGTTTTTCGTGATCATGCAGGATGCATCAGATACCACAGGAATGCACGGTGAATCATCACGTAGGGGGTGCAGGAGCGAAAGAAAAGGGTGGGTGGGGGTAAGACAGGAGGGCCAGACGACGGTGCCGATCAGCGCAAAGGGAGGGGAATATGTGCGTTACAGCGTCTACTGTGGAAACCAAAGGTCCTTCTCTGTAGTGTCCAGAGGGAGCCTGGTCACCATTTTCGGTCGTTGAGGGTGACTGCGTTTGTGTTTCGCTTTGAGGGAATACAGGCGCCGAGCTATTCCGGTGTCTCTGAAAGCGCGTAGGCACTACAGGAGGAGAGGTAAGACACCACACACACACACGCAGAGAGAGAGAGAGAGAGGGGGGAAGAGAAGGCAGATGGGGAACGACAGGAGCGTGGCACGGACTGATAGGTGGGTAAATGAGACTTTGCGAAGTGAGCCCAAACTTTCGCGTGAAAAAGGCGCATTGCAAACGCAGAGGGGGCAAACGACGCGTGAGCACGGCGGCACAATGATGAGCAAAGCACCGTCGCTGTAGCAGGAAGTTGGGGCCGGGGTGTACCGCCGTGCAGCAGATGTCAAGCGAAAAATATAAAAAATGGTTTCGCCTTTTTCATTACACCCGATCTCTCGCGTATTGGAGGTAAGCGGCTGTGGTTCATCGCCTGTGCGTGCTTGCGTGCTTCCTCGGGGTTGCTGCGCTGTCGTCGCAAGTGCTGAGACACCGCGCACGGGGGGTGTAAGAGAAGTGGAAACGGAAGGGCGGGAGGGTGAAAAAAGGGGGGCAACCCGGTCTGAAGGCACAGGAGGGGCTCACCTAGAGCCCACACATACACTCAGGCCCTCTCGAGGGCACGAAGAAAGCGCGCAAGAATACTCATTCACACCCATCTTCCCACAAGCAGCAAAAAAAGGGGGAGGAGTAAGACACGACCGCTACCTCGCCTTGTGGCGCCGGAGTCGATGCGCTACACTTCTCCCTCACAACACCACTGCAGTCGTGCCGTCACCCTACCCACCTTTACCCCTGCGCTACTCCACGCATATCCGAAAAGGGAGTAATACTAGCGACCGGCCGTGACGTCTGACTCGTCAATGCCCATCGACATGACCTCCTCCGACAACAACTCCAGCTCTGCCGCCTTCTCCGCCAAAAAGGCGCTAGCAGTAGAGTCCACGACAGCAACGAGCTCCCGCTGCACCCCATCCTCCAGGCCAGCATCCTGCAGCACCTTTACTGCCTTCGTCCGCGACTGCTTGACAAGCTGACGAAAGATCGAGATAAGATTTTTTACCTCTTCGACAGTTCTGTCGCGGCGCGCCGTGGTGATGGGTGGCAACACAACGCGTATCTTCGGGCCTTCCTTGGAGACTTGCAGGGCGCTGTCAAATCGGCTCACGCGCTGCAGGATCGAGTTACCAAAGGAGGCGGAGTTCGGCGTGATTTCAATAGTCATATTGCCCGTCTTCACCACCTGCGAAACCTTAATGAGCAGCACCGTGTGGCCGCCAGCCATTTCCACTTCTAGCAACTCCAAGCACTTAGCCATGTTCAGCACCTTCATGGCGCTGATGTTCGCCTTCTCCGATGTTTTGGCATAGATGGCCTCGAGCTCTTGAGGAAAGTCCTCGGCGACCATCACCTGTGCCTCCTGTACAAGTTGCTCACGGCTCTCGCGCTGGCCGCGTGCCTTGCCCATACGACGCTCAGCGCGCTCCTCAAAAGTCAGTCGCCGAGCATCACCGCGGTCGCTCTTGCGAACATCTTTCTGCAGTGGCGCCGTCACAGAACACCATGAAGCCTTCAGTGTGATAAGGCTGCTTAAGGGTGTCCAGGCTGAAGTCCATGTGACCTGAGACAGTCGAGGCTCAGTGGCACCGCTGAGCAGTATGGCAGCCGGAAGCCGAGAGCCGGCGATGCAGCGGAGCATGAAAAAGCGTCAGCGCAGACGTACGCCCGTGTCCCTGAGTGAGTGTATATGGGTGCCTGACAAAATGGAAAGATGGAGGCGAAAGAGCTCTATCCGCAAGCTGGGAGCTTTAGCACGCGGATGTGATGAGAGAAGAAGAACGCTGCCGTCATGGTAAACCGACAGGACGGTGGGTCAAGCAAGAGAGGAAAGAAGTACGTCGTTACACGTGCTTGTGAGCATGAGCCAAAGGAGAGCTCGGCGGCATACACACTTCCACATGCCCTGATAAATCAGGATGGCAGGTGCCATGCATACTGGAGAACGAAAGAAACTGTCGAAGGTGCATGCGAGGAGCGCTGTCCAGCGCGCACACGCGCAACAGCGCCCCCTAGACATGCGGCCGCTACAGCTCTATCACTCTCTCTCAAGTATCGGCCGGCATTTCGAGCGTTTTCAGGCCTGGGCAATCGGGACTGTCCGCTGTCTCCCCCACTCTCCTCCAGTCTGGCCAACTGGTCCTGCGCCGTCCGCTTTGTCTTTCTGTTTTGCTGTGCTTGTTTGTTGTTTCGTCCGCTGCTCTTAATCGCATAAGCGCACGTGCGTGTTAGACCTGTTATAAAACTCAAAGAGAGAGAGAGAGAGAGACAGAGACCAGCGGGCCGTCTTCTCCCCTCTCCCCCTCGCCACATATGCAGCACGAATATTTCAACCATACATCCCCCTCTTCACTCGGGTTTGCATTCGCCTCTCGTATGTGAAGAGGAATAGGGGGTGGATAGAGCACAACAATGCCGCTGAGCCTACCACCACGATCATTGTGTTCTCCCTCAGTCCAGACGCACACCCGTAGACAGACGCAAAAGGATCCCAAGAGAAAGAGAGCAGTAATGTGCTGACGTTAACCGTCAAGAAGCTGCAGTGCCTTCGACGCGAGCAAAAGGAAAAAAAGAGAGAGACAGATGTAGCAGCAAATGGAGAAGAGGTTGATCGCCGCACGTCGTGGATACTGCTGCTACTGCTCTTGCCACATCATCGATTTAAGGGTGAAATTATGGTGCTCTGTTCCTCTTGTCGTCTCTCTCTCACCGTGTATCGCATCGAAAAGTGAGTGGAGGGTCAGAGGAAAACAACCAAAGATGAGCCACAAAAAAAAGTGAAGCCGGGAGAAGGGAATCACACACACACACACACACACACACACACACACACACACACACCCACACACACACCCACACACACACACACACACACACACACACAAGCACACACACAAGCACACAGCCGCTGTCAGAGCCTCACCGCCACAACGAGTGAGAATGTAAGGGGTATCGACGCGCACGACGAGAGAAGGGAACAGAGGAAGATAAAACAGTCAGAGATGGAGAGAGAGAGTCTCATGTACAGACATACACACGCGCAGAGACAGTGCAATTGCTCCTCAGATGTTGGCACGACGCGCAGATGCGACGCCACAGTCCACCACCCCCTGACAGAGAAGGGGAGTTGGCATGGGCTGCAGCTTAGTAGCGTCGACGGTTCCTTTTCTGCCTCTCAGCAGCTAAGGCTGCAGCGGCGTGGGTGCGCTCCTGCAGCATGGAGTGCGTCAGGTACGTGGTCGAGAAGGAGGGGCCAAGGATCGGGTGCCAGAGCTCGGCGAGGTCCTTCTGTAGCGCGCTCGAGTCCTTGGTGACCCACAATTCTAGCCAGTAGCCGCGCTCGCGAACCTTCAACACCACACCGTTGACAGTCTCGCGCACCGATGGGGACCACGAGTCGCCGATGGTGCGGCACAGGAGGAGCTCCCACGCCTCGTCGATCTGGGCAGAGGTGGCCTTCACCTTCACGATACCGCCGTCTCGGTTCGCGGGGTCCTCCCACTTGGGGTCGATGCCGTCCCGGAAGAGATACAGCGTGCTGAGTTGCAGCTCGGTCGGAGACGCGATGTTGTTCACCACCCTCCAGAAGGTCGGGATGCTGTCCACGCGGAACACCAATGTGGGGTTGTAATCCTCCTCCTTAATGTTCTCACCCAACGTGGTGGGGAAGTAGAAGAGACACCAAAGGTCGTCCAGCATCATCTCGATGTTGTCCTTGACCGGGTCCTCTGAGGGGGCGAGGGCGAGTGGAGAGGGCTGCGCCAGCACCACGCGCGCCAGGGTGCGCTGTGGCACGTACGCAGCAGCAGCGGCATTTAAGGCGCTGTTTTTGCTAATGGCCTCAATCTCGGAGGCACTCTTGACGCTCAGACGAGAGGGCTGGATGATGGGAGAGCTATGCAGGCTGCGGCGTGCCGCACCGGCTGGCGACGGCGCGTAGCCAGCAGTGGCAGGTGGAGCCTTGGCAAGCTCCATGTCCGCCGTGGACGTGGGCAGCGCCTCGAGCCCGCCGACAGGGCCGTTACTCCGCCCCGGCACGAACTCTGTGGCGTTGGGGTTCATGTGGCGCGGAACCGTGGCAGGACTAAAGCGGGTTGGTACACTGCGTGCCGCAACAGCGGGGCTACGCTCACCTGGCGCAGTGGCAGGGGACGGTGGTGGGATCAGGTTCGACACTGTGGGTGCGGTGGGGGCTGCTGGATGCATGGGTGGCAGCTGAGGCGCAGGTTGCACAAAGGGCGCCGGCGCCTTGGGTGCCGCAAACGTCAAGTAGGCCGGTGCGAAGGAGAGGAGGTCATTTTTTGCGTGCAGTGGTGGCGGCGGCGACATGGGGTACGTGGTGTTGACGCCAGTGCAGGTCACGCTGATCTTTGGTTTGGCCGGCGCCAGTGACTTTGGCGGCGCGGCAGCCAGGGCCTTTTTCATCGTAATGGCAAAGGAAGGACTGTACTCGGCAGCCCTCACATCGAGAGGGGTAGACATTGGCGCAGCGAGTGCGATGGCAGGCCAGCGCGCTGCCGAGAAGATCGAAAACGTGAAGAGAGGGGAAAGGAGAGAAGGCCACACGGGCACAGGCGATGAGGGAGGCGGTTAGGAGAGGAGAGGAGAGGCCCGTTGAGTTTATGACTTTTGGGCGGCACACTAACGAGGAGGTTCCACTGCAATGTAAAGCCGCGGAGAGGTGTGAAGAGGAGAGGGGGAGTGGGGCAAACACGCACAGGCACCGAACCTTCGCGCACACCGCGAAGTGCAAGAAGGCAGCGGACTACGATAGGCAGGAGGGAAGCACGCCAAGCTCGAACGGAAGCGAAAAGGGGGGGAAGAAGAGGCACCGAGACTGGAGGCGGCTGCAGGTGCACACACACACACACGCGAAAAGGAAAAAGCGGCGCCGTCGTGATGCGTGTTGCGACTACTGACTCGCGTAGCTGCGCAGTGCGCAAAGACAGAGAAGGAGGAGGAAGGGCATTTAGTAGAACGGCAGGTAGAAGAAGAGAAAGGCGAACGCGGCGAGGGGGAAATAAGATGCGCACATGCAGGTATGCACAGACACGCACATAAGGGAACATTGTCAAAGGACTCGTCAGGGGGAATGGGGGGGGGGGGGGGGGCACCCTTCCTACCGCTCCTTCCAGACCTGGTGTGCCTTCACACCTACCACCGCCATGGTAGCGGACGATACCCTTACGAGCAGACTGTCAACTCGCGAATCCCTCTAACAAGACAGAGCGCGTCCATAAGCAGGAAAGGCCAGTCGTGGCAGCAGTGCAAGGTAAAGTAGTGGGGCCATACTGGATCCGTAAGGGGTGTTTTGCACCGCAGCGCCGGCTTGAGCCCACATCATACATACAAGTATGAAAGCCTCTGCGGGGCTGGGGAGACGCTCAGCGCGACGCACAGAGAAGACCAGGCGTACACACACAGCGCAGCCCTGCACAGAGAGGGAGACGGAAATACTGAGACACGTTATCAGCGGCGTGAAAGAAAGCTGGGAAGAGAGGGAGAATGGGAAAACAAAGACTTTGACAATGTGAGTGGACAGATAAGCTCCACCTCCACACGAGCAGGCTCCTCTTGGGGCGTCCATGCCTGTGGGCGCAATCGCAGACGCCACCAGCACAATGAAAGGAACAGAGGATGAGGATAAGGGAGGAGGAGAAGTCCAGCACAAAGCACTACGAACCCTCCCGACCCCGTCCACCTACCCACCCCCACCCCCTCCCTCTCTCCACTCCCTGGCGGCTGCACCTCATGCAACACGCACGCATGCACATATGTCTGCGTTGTACGCGGAATGAGCGAGTATGCGTGTGTGTGTGCCGGCCTCTCCTTCCTCCTTCATCGCAGACGTGCGTGCGCGCTCCCACAACTGCTTCGCTTTTTCCCCTTTCACGATTAGCAATGTCTCGTGTAATCGCCAGTGCATCCCCTTCCCTCACGTATTTTTGGCTACGTGTGCCTTTACTCTCCGTGACTGCCACTGCCTTAAGTGAACGGAGTCGCCCCGGCACACAAACGAAGGAAGAAAGGGCCCTACTCGAGCGTCCACAGGCACGCGCACGCTGCACAGATAAACACGAGTGCAGCCCCTGCTACGGGGTTGTTTGTGCATCCTTCTCGGCGCTATCCACCCACTTCGAGAAGAAGACTTGGACAAAATGAGCTACGGCCTCACCAACCCTTCCCTCCCCCCCCCGCCACTTATGGTATACCGTACAGTACGTCCCTCTCACTGTCCGCCACAACACACACGTGCAGCGCGGCAGAGGGCTGGGAACACGAGGAGAGCACCGCATCCGTCGCCTCGGGAGTGGGCTAGGGAAAATGGCAAGCCGAGAGACTATCGAACAAGAAGTCGACGTGCACTGCCTCTACGGAGTCGTGCGCTGCGGGTCACGGGGAAACAGCGAAGCAAGGCGCACGTTGCCCAGCCCAAGGTACAGCATCACCACGCGCTCCAGCCCAACGCCAAAGCCGCCATGCGGCCACGCACCGAGACGGAACGAGTCGACATACTCCTTGATCGGCGTGAGGTCGACGTTCAGCATCTTGGCGCGCGCCAGGAGCAAATCAGGATCGTGAATGCGCTGCGCTCCGCTGGAGATCTCCTCTCCGCGGATGAACATATCATACGAGTTCGTGAAGCGCGCGTCATCCTTGCACTCCATCGTGTAGAAGGGGCGTGCCGAGGACGGAAAGCGATCTGAGATGAAAAAATCCGTGCCGTAGCGCTCCTTCACAAGCTTGCCAAGGAGCTTTTCGTTCGTCGTGTTGATGTCATCAGTCGGCGCCATCTTCTCCTCCAGGACAGTGTTCAGCAGCTCGATGCAGTGCATGTAGTTCATCCGCAGCATACGACTATCCATGTTGTGCACGCGTGCCTGGTACTTGTCTGTCGGCTCCACGCCCTCAGAGATGACGCCAACACCAAGCTCCTTCATCGTCTCTGGGGTAACCTTCCATACAAGAGGCTCAAACGGGTACTGTTGGCACACATCCTTCAGCTCCTTTGTGTGTGTAGCGAGGTGCTCGAACATGTAGTTAAAGAGGCTCTCTGCTAGATCCAGCACCTCATAGTAGTGCTCATTAATGCGCATCTCCACGTCCAGCCCGACGAACTCCGTCAGGTGGCGGTGTGTGTTGCTGTTCTCGGAGCGAAAGACCGGTCCCACTTCGAACACGCGTGGCACATCACCTTGTAGCACCATCTGCTTGTAGAGCTGTGGCGACTGGGCGAGATATGCAAAGCGGTTGAAGTACTCCAGCTTGAACACATTGGCGCCACCTTCGCTCGGCGCGTTGATGATCTTGGGCGAGTGGATTTCACAGAAGTCGCTGTCGATAAGAAACTGGCGGAAGTACTGGCACACACGCGACTGAAGACGAAAGATCGCGCCGGACGCCGGCGTGCGCAGATCCATCCATCGACTGTTCAGGCGCGTGTCAAAGTTCACCTTCGCGCCCTCGTCCGACTCCTTGCGGTTCGCGTCCTCTAGTGTAAACGGCAGCGTGCGCAGCGACTCCGTCACTGTGTGAATTTTCTTCACCTTCAGCTCAATGTCCGAGTGCGACGTCGATGTGATGGACTGCTCCACCTTGCATACCGAGGCCTCGACGTCCACAATCGACTCTGTCGGAATCTGTCCCACGAAGTCAATCATCTCCTTCGGTACGTCGCCCTCCACAGCAACCATCGCCTGCACCGAGTCCCTCCCGTCGCGCAGCACCATAAACGCCATCTTCCCCTTCTTGCGCGTCGTCGAGACCCGGGCACGGATCAACACGGTCTTGTCTACCAACGCCGGCTGCGACAGGTCTGCAACCGGAACGTACGTGTGCGACATGTACGCCGTCGACTGCACCATCGGTGCAGCACCAAACATGTCTTTATATTTCTCCACGAGGGCCGCCTTTTCCTCGGCGCGGGCCTTCTCCTCAGCCAGGCGCGCCGCCTTGCGGGCCTCCTTGTCGCTTATCTTCTTCTCCACCGCGGGTGCCTTAGCCTCGGCGTGGTTGGAGCTCATGGCGTTGTGTTCGTTCGAAAGAGAGTGAGAGGTGGAAACGGCTGGTGTGCGACGCTTTAGGCTGGATCGGTTTTTTTTTTGCTTATTAAATGCGAGCCGAACGTTGGGCTGCAAAGACGAGAAAAGGGGCTTTATGGGAGGGGGCGAATAAACTGGCGAAGGGCCTTTGTGGGGCGAGCGTGTGCCCGAATACGAAGAAGCGAAAGGGAGAGAAGGAGAGGGGACAAAGCGAGGAAGTGAAAGCGGAGGCGTGTCCAAAGACGCATCGTGCTTTGGTCGATTGCAGCACATCACAGTGGACGAGGCGTGAATGGGCTCGACAGTACTTCCCCTCCCCTCTCTCTCTCTCTGGCAGCACCCTCAGAAAGAACCGGGGTAACTGTGCAGCGGGTGAAGATGACGTTGTGGCCGCTGCTCTGCGCCCCTCTCCTCACCTCCCACTCATCCCCCCACAGAAGCCAGCGGTAAGCATAGAAACAAGCCCGTACATAGCGCGTACGCGGACCTACATGGGGGGAAGGGGTGGCGATGCCCGTGCAAGCGCGCAGTTGGAGCTGTGCTCCTTCCAGTCAAGCGCCGCACTTCGATTCTCTTTTGTGTGCGGGTGTGTGTGTGTGTGTGCTGCGGCTGCTCTGTGAATCGACGTATCCGGCACATCCACACCCACATGCACACGGCGCTACGCGACTCTGATCAAGAGAGGCAGGGAAATGGCCAGCATTGTCCTTCGCTCATGGCACGGCAAGGGGAACGATCTTACGGCGCGTGCTGCACACCGCGACTACTTGGCAGAAGGACTCGCGCAGACTCCGTGCGTCGATATCCGCGACACGTCCCACCACTGCTCCTCCCGCCTTCAGTGAGTTGGATCGCCTGCTTGTCAAGTCCTGTTCATCGACTCCACCAGCTCCGCCACACCAGCGTCGATATCCACCGCCTCTTTTCTCTTCTTGCTTTTGACGCCGCGCCGCCGAGCCTCCTCGAGTGCGTCCATATCCTGCAGCCGCCGAATGGTGAACTCCTCATGCTGTGGCGCTCCACCCACCACGGCGCGTCCACCGCCTCGGCACTTTTCGATCTGCAGCCACTGTGGCAGCACGCGCCCTAGCTGAGCAAGCCCGATGCATCCAATGGCGCGACGCACCGACGGATCCAGCTGCTGTAACAGCTGCGCTGATGGGTACGGCGTATTCTTCTCAGGGATTTTGGTGTAGAGAGCGGCGACGAGGTCCAGCGGCTGCCGCGCTGAGGCACGGCGGATCAGCACCTTAGTGGGGTCCTCTTCCTCCATGAAATCGACGGAGAAGTAGTGAGGGTGGGTGGCGAGCCACGGCGCGATCTTGGTGGGAAGGCAGGAGGCGCGCATCTCAACAGGAAGAAGCTGCATCGCATCGCGCAGGTTGAGCGTCTGGTACGGCGGAAATCGATCGTACAAGGTGTTCAGAATTTGCTCTCGTGTGCACACGGTGGGTGTTGGTGGCGCACCAGTCGCACCCGACGACGCTGCCGCTGCCGAAAAAGGTGGCTCTGATGGTGCCCCTTGCTCTGACGACGACGACGTTGGTGAGAGGGATGCAGCACTGGAATCTCTCGCGGTGGCCGTCTTAGCTTCCGCGCCTGCGGTGGTGGTGTTAGTGGAGGTGGAGATTGGCAGCGGCAGCGGTGACACACAAATCCACATGGATACCTGCAGCATGTCCGTCGACACCGCAAGTGACCGGCCGTGAGCACGCAGAAAACCAGCAAAGCTGCGGAATCGCCGCTTGATCTCCTGCCTCTGTGCGCGGGTGAGCTGCTCATACAGCGGGGTGATGCTCACCCAGTGAGGGATGTCGCTGTCGCAGACAGTCCGCTTGATAAGCGCTGCTACCTCTGGAAGGGGGGAGGTGTCCACCGTAAACTCGTCGAGCGCCAGAGGGGCAAGGTGAGGTGGCCGGCGCCGGATGCGTCCATGGACGACCTGGAACTCCTCTGGCATCTTGCCGGCAATGGAGAGCAGGCCGCCTTGGCAGTTGAAGTAAGGGTGAAACAAAATGTCTTCCGGAATGCTCTCCTCCAATGCATCAATGGCGGTGAACTCCGCCGGCACGAGACTGCGTAAGCGATCCACGACTGTCACTCGCTCCTCCAGCCGCACGCGCATTGCCGGCGGCGGGGCAGGTGGTGTGATGAACACACGCTGCATGCCATTGGACTCGATGTTCTCGGCGCAGACGATGAACTCTGGCTTCGCTACGTAGCTCGTCGTCTGGCCAACGTCTGACATCGTGTACCTATCATCCGCTACGCCGCGCTGCGGGTGGATCAGGTCGGGGTGCAGTCGCACGTTGATGCGACCGGAATCGACGACGACGACGTCAAAGACAAAGGGAAAGCGCTTGAAAAAGTTGATGAGGCGGCCGCGGCCCGCGATCTCCTCGCGTATTTCATCCGGCAGCAACGAGGCGACACACTGGAAAGAGACGTAGTACGTCGGCACGTAGAGCACGAATGTATTGGCGACCTCCTGGGGCGAGAGCATGTAGACGCTTGCACTGTGGCTGGTGCCTCCACCCTGGGCGGGCGTGAGACGTGCAGAGGAAAGCGGTGGTGGTGGTGGCAGAACGCTGGCGGTGCGGCCTGCCGCAAGACCACCAAGTGGTGGCGGAGGAGGGAGGCGCCTCTTGCCCACGCTTCCGGAGTGGCGCCTTGCCATGACGACGGCGCTCTGCAAGCATGTCGCAGTACAGCAGCGGGAAGTTGGTGTAGAGAGACTCCGAGAAGGTTCGAGTACGCCGGTGAAGTGCGTCACGTGCTGCAGTGACAACAACAGTGCAGTGTCACCGCCGAGGAGCCGACTGTGCAGGAGAGGGGTCGGTCCGCAGGCCACCCGGTACATGACGGTGTGCAGTACAAGAGAGAGAGAGAGAGAGACGAGAGTAGAAGAAGGGATGCGTGGAAGTGGATGCTGTATGTATTGTGTCACTGCACAGACTGACTACGTTGAGTCCAGACACCTCTTTGGCACGTTAGGAGGAGGATGAGGAGAGAGAAAGGGGGGGGGGCAGAAAGGAGAGTGGAAGGGGAGGAGGGGTATCACTGTTCAACGGATGGGCTGGCCGCGAACCACATACGGAGTGGCACTGACTCACGGCGTGCGTTCACCTACCCCGCAATGCGCGCTCAGCACGAAATTTGCTGCCCACTACCCCTGTACCTAAATAGGTGCGGCGATTCACTTATCCTCTGTCACCGTGGCAGCAGCATGAGCAACCGCACATGGGCACAGAAACCCTGGGCTTTCGGCGCATCCACACCTCTCGCGTGTGAGTGGGGAAGAAGGCGAAATTATGCCCGTACCGCTGCTGCTGACACTGCCGTGCTCGTCTCTTATCAGCCCTTTCCCTGTGCGTCCACTGATGATGGTGGTTTATGCTCGACTCATCGAGTGGGGCTCTTAGCGCATGGTGTTACAGTTAACCGGATTCAGTAAGATGAAGGAGTGCCGACGAAGAGACAAACAAGCGCCCGGACACCGGAGGAACGTCTGCGCTTGTTTGGGCAGTTGCGTTTTCGCATACACTAGGAAACGGGTGCCGTACCCTGCTTCATGCGTAGCGCCGCCACAATCTCGCGGCGGATCTCGGGGGTGATCATGTAGTGGAAATGCACGTTGCACACATTGGATAGCAGCCCTAGCTGCGCCTCGGTCAGGTCCGCCTTGTAGTGCTGAGTGAAGGAGAGCAGGGTCTGGTGCCACAGCACCGGCAACGCCACCTCCTTCGTATGGGTTTCCAAGAAGCGATGGAAGTACTTCACCAGTTCGTCAATGGCCTGGTACGGTAGCGCCATCCTCTTGTCGATGAGCACACGAAGAAAGACAGAGCACCGGCCACTGAAGGGCTGCTGCGCGATCTTGTAGATGGTGACGGCGGTGGGCACCGGTGGCAAGTGGCACCGCTGCAACACGCTTGCCACAACAAGGGCTTCACGCAGCGTGCACTCCTCGTCCATTGCCAGCGGCAGCAGAAAGCCCTTGAAGAAGGCGACAGGCTTAAAGAGCGCCTTGCGTACTGCCATGTACAGAGCTGGGTGCAGTTTTTTCTCCTCAAGCAGTCGCTCGTGCACAATGGGCAGCAGCACTGCGGCATAGTATCGCTGCAGCATACTCTCGTTCAAGTTGGCGGCAAAGATGCGGGTGGCTTGGTAGGTGGCGTGCGGGGACCACTGATCCGGGCGCGTCAGCATCAGCAGCTGCTCCCAATTCTTCACGTTTGGCAAAATTTTGAATGCCTTCGGAATCTTGCCGGAGGTGTAGCGCTTCAGCACTGTGCCGATGGCCGTGTACACACGTGCCACACGGCTGTCGATCTTTTCCTCACCGTCCTTTTCCGCCATGCTGGCGTTCTCGCTCGGGCTCGGGGCTGCGCCACTGCGGGCGCTCTGCTCTTTCTCCCTAATTTTTTCCATTATCATATCCGCCAAGTTGCGACTCTGCACACGCGAGGCAGGTTGGAAGGCGTTCAGCAGTCGTGCCTCCTCTTCGTCGATGCCGTACATCTCCGGCGACACGTCCGGCACCTCCACCAACATTTCCGACGCAATGGAGTCGTTGTCGTCGTACTCCAGTACCACGTCCTCGCCATCCGCCGCCGCCTCCATCTCGTAGTGGTGCTCGCGATCCTCCGTCGTCATCTCCTCATCGTCGATGAGGTCCTGCAGGCCGCTGTCGCGGGAGTCTTCCTCAGGCGCCGAAGTGGCGCACTCCTCGGCCGTCACCTCAGCCTGAATGATCTCCAGCTGCTTCTTGGCTGTGCGCAAGATCTGTTTCGTCGTGTGGTTCGGAATGAGGTAGCCAGCCTGATCCACGGCGTGCTCGTCCGCGGCGCGACGGGGTGTGCGCTTGACGCTGGCAAAGCGCTCAGCGTGAATGTCATCGCTCAGCGGGTTGGAGCGATGGGACTCCCTCTTTGCCTTTTCCTTGCCAGGCATCCGTAGCGTGTACGTGTGAGAGAGAGAGAGAGAAAGAGCCTCGAGTGGGCACTGTAGATAGAGAGGTGTGGAGCAACAGCTAGTTGTGGAGGTGAGGGAGGGAGGAAACGATGAAGAGAGGGGGACACCACGTTGAAAGCGTAGGTGCGCAGTGCAACGGGGGGAGGGGGGAGGGAGAGAGACGGAGAGGAGGCGCGAAGGGGTAAAACGAACGGATGGGGGGGTACGCAGGGAAGGCGCAATGCAGCCGTTCAGTTGATCAACAATGGCTAGATGGTGGTAGAAAGCGAGAGAAAGAGAGATCGAAGGGGTGCGTGCATGACAGCACGAGCGCGCAACACACATACAAGCGCCTACAGCAGCAGCAGCAACAACAGTAGCAATCACCCAGGTTTAGTGGGGAGTTGTGAGGGGTCTACGTGCCCTTGGGATTTTTATCAGCGTACTTTCGCTTTTTTAAAAGGGCATGAAAAGCAACAGGTGGGTGGGGGGAAGGGGGGGCAGGGGAGTACACACGGAGAGGGAGAGGGGGGGGTGGTGGGTGGTGCGATGTACGAGCAACGGAGGGTTGGGGTGACGGTACCACGACAGCGACAGCACACATACGAGAGGGAGGGAGAAGGGAGGAGGCAGGACGGGAAGGACCACCGACGTGGACTCGCAGACACACAGTGAGAGGAGCAGAAAAACCCCTTGCTTCCAGGTGGTGTCCTGCATAGCGCATGGCGGTAACGGCACTCAGCCCTCTCTCCGCTCACAGAGGCCCTCCACCTTGCCGCTTTTCTCATGCTGCCTCCGACACACCTGCTTGTCTTGTCACCTCCTGCTCTGCTGAGGCCGGCCGCGTGAGGAGCGAGAAAGGGCAAAGTGAGAAAACGACACAGTCACAACTGAACCAGCCTGTCAGGGAAAGACCCCAGAAAACGCAACCATGGCAGCATGCAAGCGTGAGGGGGTATCCGCATCACCAACACAACGCCAAAAGTGAGCTGTACGGGGGCTTTGCGGTCAGCTGATGCGTGGCGGAGACGGGGGAGGTGGGATTTGCTTGATGCGCTGCGTCGCCCTCTTCCACACGGTGACATCTTCGATGCGCCTCAGCAGGTCTGCCTGCACACGCTGCAGACGCTTCTCCTTCCGAGCCAGACGACGATCGCGTTCTTCGAGAATCGCTAACCACGAGGAGACTTGCTTGCTCAGCTGCTCTACCTCGCCTATCTGTTCCTGCGCAGCTTTTTGCTCCTGGTCATGCTGCAGCAGGCGGGTATTGTAGTCCTCCTCTCTCTTCCTCAGTTGCTCCGAGCGCTCCATGAGGCGCTGCTCCGCCGCGGCGACCTCGCGTTCAACGACGAGCCGGGCCTCATGCTGCTTGGCAATGTCCAACTCTCGCTGCTTCAGCATGTGCCGTTTTCCCTCTATGAGTGCCTCACGATCAATGACGGGCCTCAAAGACTTCATCGCCGCGTCAAACTTCTCGCGAAGCAATCCCAGCGTCTTTTCAACGGCAGCGTTCTCGCGCTGCCGCAAATCCTCCAGCGTGGCCCCTGCAGGAGGCGCCGCCCGCATCTCCGTGTCACGCTTCACCACCAGGTCGCGCTGCTCCGCTAGTGCGTAGGCGCTCTCTTGGCGCGGGAGGGGGCGTGGAAAGCACTCTGGCCCCACACGCTCGGATACGTACTTGGACCCTTCTTGAAGGACGAGCAGGCGTCGATAGGCAGCCTCGAGCTGGTCAAAGCACAGGGCCGAGGAAGGGAGCGCATTCCCCGCGCTCGCCCCGTCTAAGGGAGAGCGAGTCGCGGCAGTTGCCACTGCAAGTGGCACCGGTGCCGCCGCTGATAAGCCGTCGTTTTGTAGAGCTGCTGTTGCGTTAGCCGCAGCCACGGCCTTTTTTGGAGCAGCAGCAGCAGCAGAGGAAGTACCGGAGGAGGAGCCGCTCTCAGAAACGTCGTCCAGCTCTCCCGTTATCTCGGAGGTCGACGTGTCGGTCAAGCTCCTTTCCTCATCTGTGCTCCACGTGTGGCCAGTGTTGAAAGGACTGTGATGTTGTTGCTGCTCCTGAGTGCCTTTGTGAAGATGACGCTGACGATACACCTCCGCCGCTTGCTGGAGAAAGGGATGGGTAGTACCCATGGAGTTGGTGGTGGTGGCGGTTGACGCAACACGAGGAGCCACGGCCGCAGTCGGTGGCGCAGATGCCAGCGACGAATCACGAGCAAGCGGGGACGATGCGGTTGCTGCGGCTATAGCCTGCTGTAGCGAGGATGATGTCATCGCATGATCTGAGGAACTGCTGCAGGCACGGTGGAGGCGATACAGCATGTCTTCCAGCGTCAGGCCCACTTCCTCCTTTGTATGCTCCTCGTCATCCTCCTCGTCCTCGTAGCCCTCTGTGTAGTCCTCCACCTCCTCCACCTCATACTCGTCGTACTCGCTCCCGTCAGTCTTAGAGCCCTCGTAACGATCAAAACGATTGGAGGTGCGACGCTGAGAGTCGGTGTTGGCGGTCGTCACGGCCTCTGCTGCCACAGTTGCAGACTTGGGGTAGGCAGCGCCGGTAGACGGACGTCCCGGAGCAGCTGGGGAAGCGGCTGCTCCGCTAGTCATTACCGAAGAGCGAGAGGCACCTCTGGTTGGTGACGCACCAATCGGGCTCGCAGCGGACCCAACGAACTCTTGAGCGAGGTTACGGGCGAGCTGGGGTGCAGGCACAGGAGCTGGCATCTGCACTTGCGCATGCGGCTGCGGTGTCGGCGAAGCCCGAGACCCCTCAGGCATTCCAGCCGCTGACGGGGCAGCGGGGCCACCGTTGCCCCGCTGCAGCCCAAACGTGAATGACGGCACGTCTGCATCTGCCGTTCGTCGCAGCAATGAAGAGGCAAAGAAGAATGCACTGGAAGCAGGAGACGACGTCGGCGTGGGATTGGGCGAACTGAGCATCGGAGCAGCTCGGGACGGCTTCGTCGACGGTGCCATGCCTTCACTACCGGCCTGCAGACCACCAGCACCAGCGGAGCCTACGCCACCAGCAGAGGTGCTCGTCGGGTCCTCGTGGCTGTCAGCGATGTTGTACAGCTCAAGTCGCTCGTGGAGTTGCTGTATGCGCCGCTGCTGTGCGGCACGCTGGCTGGCATCGGACATCGTAGTCACTGAGTGGGGATGTCCGTACAAGCAGTGCTGGCCAATCGAGGGCAACAGGAAGAAAAGAGAGGGAGAAGCAACGGGGGGCAGAGAAGTAGAAAGATTATGTAAAGCCTGTTCTATGTGTGTATGTATCTGCCTGTGTAAAGCAGCTATGCGTGAATGCTGACACACTCAGCAGCACGAAATCGACGAGGAAAAACAAACGCGCTCGAAGTCCTGACTGGAGTCAATATGTGTGGAAGGAAAAGGGACAGCAGAAGGAATAGACGAACACACGAAGCGGCGGACGAGGGCGAGGGGTAGGGGACGCAGGAGGGCTGTCCTCAGTTCCTCGTTTGCCACAGGCCTGAGCGCAGGCCCGCGCAGCTACGTCGTAGGGGGAGGAAGGGGGTTGGAAAGAGAGAAGAGAGGAAAAACTGGAGAGAGGGAGTGAAGGAGCAAGGCGCTGGGGAATTACCTTTGTCGCGTTCAGCCGCTGGTGTTCACTGCAGTGTAGCGTCGCTGTGACCCTCCGCCCAAGCTGCCTTGTACACCCTGCCCAATACTGGCCAAGAAAAAAGAGAAAGCAAAAACAGTATCCGCAGAGGTGCCCTCTCGCTCTCGCTCTCTCTCTATATATACAGCGCCGGTCACCAAGCAATTGACCGTCGCCCCCTCCCCACACTCTCCCTCCCGACTACCTCCACGTGGACCTAAACAGCTGGGGAAGAATAGGCGAAGGAGGTCGGTGATCGCCTCCCGTGTGTTGTGACGGCGAGGAAGTCAGAGGACTCTGCAGACTGCACGGGCTCCTTGGGCTACTGCTCTGTTTGTCTGTGGAGAAGAGGGGTAACACCGATGTTGGGTGAATTCTCAAGTCCGACCGTTTCTCAACTTCCCTCTCCGCCGGTGTCGGTACGTGCGCGGCTGCGCTGTTCCTCAGCCAAATCGCGCGACTGCAGAAAGCGAAGAGGGAGAGAATGAGGGATAGAGAAGCGACACAGTAGCAGAAACGAGGGGTAGGCACAGCGCTCGTGGCGCGGGTCCGACCATGAAAGTGGAAGAATGTGAGGAGAGACGTAGGTGAGTTGTGCAGAAAAGAACCAGGGGAGACAACACGCGAAGCTGATGAGTAGGCTGGGTTGCAAGAGAGTGACATCGACATCAAAGGCACTCTCTTCTTTTCTCTTTGACTGACGTGAGGCCCATCACAGCTACCAGAAGTGCGGCGGTGGTAGGGCATGAGCTCGACACGACATATGCCCCATGAGCATCTAGCTCAAGACGACGACAAATACATAAAGAGAAAGCAAGCATACAGCCGCAGGCCCGTCGTGCGCAACCTTGCTACGTGCGGGTCCGATAAAAAGGGATGCCAGCTTTGCGGGTGAAGCCACAGCCGCAAATCTCACACTGGGCGCATTCTGATGCCGATGGTTGGTTCTGTGTTGTGTGCACGGAGCATCAGGTAGTGCGTAGAAGAAACGCGCAACAGTGCGGCGCTGCTCCTCCCAAAGCGCCTCATCCCTCCCCCTCAGCTACTTAACCTGCCCACGTTCTGTGTTCTCTCTCCGTCCCGCACCGGATGCCACGATGCTCACACCGCACGAGCAAGACTAAAGAGAGAGAGACGCTGAGGTGGTGGAATAGATAGCGGGAAAGGTGGATGAGGAGGGAGGCAAAGATCACACGTGTTAGAGCATCCGAAGCGAAGACTTAGAGTGTGCCTTTGCAAACGGGCATTCTCACGTCCCTCTGCGCGAGCACATGAGCGGTCAATCAGAAAGGGCACAGACGCCAGCAGCGGGGCGAGCATACAGTGCACGGTGATCGTATTTCGCGGGCGTTGACGGACAAGGGCGAAAAGAGATGCAGCACAGAAAAGCACACGCGTACATGCACAGGGAGCGCACGGATTCTACGGTAATATCTGACAAGCCGCATGCATGTCTTCGCCGTGTAACCAGAAAATCGCGCACTAAGCCCTGGTGGAACAGAACGAGAGAGCGAGAGCGAGCGAGAGAGCAAACACCCACTCCGATGCTTCAGATGCATCTTAAAGTGCGAACACAAAACGAAAAGAGAAAAACAACACATTATAGTCTACTGTAGGCTGCGCTGCAGTGGCGTATACTCGACGCCCCCTCGGCCCCGTCGGAGAAGAAAGGAAGAGAGAGAGAGAGAGAGGCGGTGCACAAGAGAACCACTCGGCTGCAAATGACTCGATGGTGCATAATGCACACACACACACACACATGTGTGCAAAGCTCACTACACCTAACCGTGCTCTATGTCTTCTCGTCCCCCTTCCCGGACTCCCTATTTCTGGTGTGAATGTGGTGTCGTTCCCTGCTTGATGAGGACTCGGATGCGTGCGAGGAGGTGCCGCTTCAGACAATGTCCCTCGGCTGGCAGCGCCACGCCCTCCTCTCTGAGATAGTCCTCCATGTTGGCCCTCGAGATACACGAGAGAGAGCTGCGGATGGTGTGGTGTATGATGTACTCCTTGACCTCGTCATGGTCCATCAGCGGGCGCGTCGAGGTGGTGGAGCTGCGACCACTACTGCCGCTGCGCTCTTGAGGGGAGGTAGTGCGTGTGGCGGACAGCGATCGGGTGCGCTCCCTATGCGGGGACGGCGGGGACGCAGTGCTGCGCGACGGTGAGGGAGTCTCAGAGGGAAGTAAAGAGTTGCTGCTCGCGTTGCGGCTACAACTGTCGGACTTGACGGCGGACGGAGGTGGAGCTGGCAGCACTGCGACGGAGTCGCGGTGAGGCGTGTGACTGCTACTCCTCGACTCAGAGCGCATCTTCTTGGTGGGCGGCAGTCGCTCCTGCTCCTCATCGTCCTCACTTGTCTCCTCGTCTTCGTCGTCATCGCCATCGCTCCATAACTGGACCACCTTTGTCGGTGTGACTGTCTCCAGCTTCTCGGGGCTGGCGAAGCGCACAGACTTGCGCGGGCTCACACGAGCGGCGCCGGTAAACAGGGCCACATCCGGCGTGGATGGCATAGGCGAAGTTGCGTGGGTCTCCCCTGCCTGACTGGATCCACGCTGCCAGGATCGCCGAAGGCGTTGCAAGAGCGAGGGGGAGGAGTGGCTGGTGGGATCTCTGAGGCTCGTGTCAGCGTCCCACTGCGTGGGGGGCGGGCTGCGCGGGAGGCCTGCCGGAGTTGGCGGAGGGGCCGGGAGCAGCGGAAGAGAGGGTGAAGTGGTGATGGCAGTCGAGGATACCGCACTTGATGGCGCCACTGGTGTAGTATGCGGTGCGTTCAGCATCGCCGGGGACGACGTGGAAAAAGAGAGGCCACCTTGTGTGTTAGCTGGCGTCCGTTGCGGGGTCGACTCTGTTTGCAGGAGCGGCGTTGCCTGGCGTGCGGGGGATTGCGACTTACGCTCCTCAAGCGCCATTGTCACCTTCAACTCCTGCTCGTGCGTGCGCTCCAGCATCGCCTGTGCTCGCTGGATGACACTGTCGCACTTGTCAGCAAACTCACGAAGGGACGGCGAGCGTGACGCGGCGGCGGCAGCGGGACATCGAGTTAGAGACGCTGTACGAACGCGACTGCGAAGGCCGGTATTGACACGACTAGACACGTGAGAGTAGTCGGATGTAGCAGTGTTGTGGAAGATCGGCTGTGCCGAAAAGGGTTGCGCGACACCCGCAGCGGCAGAGGGACCTCTATGGCAGTGTTGCTCGTCTTGCGCACCGCTGACCGCACGCCGCAGGCTCGACACGGTAGGACGCAGGAAGGACATCGATCACGGCAGCGGACTGCACGCACGCTTTGGCAGTGGTTGGTTGTCTAAGGTGTATACGCTTGGGTCTGTGGGGGCGTCTGTGTATCGGTATGCAAGCGCTTGCAAGCAAGATACCGTCGCACGGCGGCGGCGCTCTAGTGCGTCAGTCGGTTACTTGAACAAGCGCACTGTTATGTCAGGTCTCTTCTCCCCACATACTCGGGCGAGAGGCGTGCAGGCGTCTGTCCAACCAGGCAAGAATCGTGCCCGTGTGTGGAAGGCGGATTTCTTTCCTACGAGTAGGCGAAGGAGTGGGGTCATAGGAAGGGGTCCAGACGTGTCGGCCTGTCATCAGCTGCAAAAGTGACACCACTTCACTGGGCACACTTCCACACTGAGGTGGAAGTGCAACAGCGGGCGGCAGCAGCCACGTGGCAATAGGCGGATGTGTGATGCACGACGGAGCGATCGGTATTTGTTCGATCAGTCCCACCCCCAATAAACTGGGGAGAAGGCCGGACGCAAGAGTACTGCGCGCGCTTCTTCTTTCACGCCTGCGTGTCGTTTTCTTTTCTTCGCCTATCACATACATGAGCATCCATGTGATAGGCGTGGGGAAGCCTGTGGGTACATCGCTCATTGCCACCGCACCTGCCACACGCCTCTCCGCGTCCTCAGCCGCTGTGCTATGCGACGAGTTTGGGCTCTTCAGCAGGGCAAGGAGAACGTCGCGGGTGCGGTAGCAAAGGAAGAACGACGATGAGAAAAGGAACATGAAGGTGATGCAGTTGCAGTCCTCCTTGGCCCACACCATCCCCTCGCCCCGTCTCCTAGAATGCGTTACCTGTGCCTACGACATCACCACCCCCACCCTCTCACTCCCATCCCACGTCTCTCTCTCTCTTCCCTCACAGAGATGCATGCATATGCGCTATTGTGTGGGAGTTCGCGTGTGCACGTGACCACCATTCGTGCGGCCAGCACCCTCAATCCGGAGAAATCGCCTCCACTCGCTCGCTCGCACACGTTGGCTTCCACCCGGACAAGCGCATTCACATTTGCAAACGGGGGAGGGGAGCGTGCGAGAGGAGAAAAGGGGGGAAGTGTGAAACGAGGCAGAAGAACAGCGGCTAGACATCGCGAAGAGCGGGTGGGAGGGGGCCACAGGAGTCGCCAGACTCGGAGGAAGGAAAAGGGAGGTGGGAGGGGGTGGTGGCGGTGGCCCTAAATGGGCGAGTGAGCGTATAAACTGGGATAGAAGGAAAAAAAAAGAAGCAAAGAAATACGTGTTGGGTGCGACCACCGTGACACAACCCGCGTACAGCTGTACATCGAGAAGAAAAGAGGGGGGAGCAACGGCGCGACCACACACCAAAGAACTCGTGCCGATGCCACCGCTAGTGGGACTGTCATTCCACTGCCTAGCGGCGACTTCCTTTGGTGCCCTGCTGACGCGATTTGCGGACCGCGGGTGTCTCTTGGCAGTGGCGCAACGCGTCTAACTCGGCATCGGCGACGGTCGACGGCGGCGGCGTCGCGCCACGTCCGACGCAAAACCGAGCGCTGACAGAGAGAGACGCGCCGTGGAGCTCGGCCAGCCGTGTCCGCAGCGCCAGCACACGTACAGCTCGCTGGGCCACGAGTAACTGCTGAGCCTTGAGGCCTGCATAGAGGCCCTGCAACTGTGATGCGCTGGCAGGTGGGGCCGCCGAACTGGTGCGGCGAGAACGGGCTAGACTCTTGGTCGACGGCGTGGATAAGATCGACACCGACGAAGGAGGGGCGGTCGCCGCCACAGAGACGCGCCGCTTGTTGGACTGCGGTAACGCCATGCCGGTGGCGGCACTGTCCTTACCGACTCCTGCTAACAGGGCCGAAGAGAGCCCCTCAGGACTTTCCAGGCCTTTACGGCTTGCTTCTCTGTACTGGCGGTGCATGTGCGAGTAGCTCGCAAGAGCCTCACGGAGACGACACTGCCGCTGCTGCACCTCACGCTCTACGCTCTTCAGCGCGTGTGCATCTTTTTCGAGCGCAGCATCGTGCACATACAGCACGCGGCAGCTGGGAAGCGGTGTGGGACAGCAAGGCGCCACCGTGGACGTTGCCGAATCGCCGCCGACCGCCGTCGAAAAGAGGCCTCGAGGGTCCAGCGTTATCACCCCGAGCTCGCAGCGCAGGTGCATCACTGACTCCTCCTCGGCATCTTCGCTATTGCGGTGGCTTGGCGTTCCCGACGGTGGTGCTTCCTGCGGCGAGGAGAGAGAGGAGAGGGCTGCGTGCGATGGAAGCTCTCCAGGTGCAGGCCGCATAGTAGCACTGTTTCGACTTGCCGGCCCGCCGCGAGCCGCGTTCGACGCAGCCGCGTCCAGTTGTGCACACAGGGCAACCTCAGCCTCTGAGTACCGGAATGTGTCCTCCACGATGACGCGCAGCACTACCGGCTGCTGCAGAGCGCAGACGAGGACCTCCGTGAGGGGGAAGCTCACCAAGCATGTAGCTCCGCCGCCGCCTCCGGCCCCCGCCGCGACACGGGCCGGAATGTAAGGGTCGAGTATGGGTGGTGGCGAAGTTGCTCCGTTGGCGGCAGCCGCGACTCCACCAGTCCTGCGCTGCTTACCCAATGCGGCAGAGGACACACGCAGTGGTGGTGCGCCAGGTGCCCCGGTATGCCGACCCGTGTGATGCGTGGATAAGGGTACAGGTGACTCGAGACATACCTCCACAGCAACACGCACACAATCTGTGTAGCCGTGAGGCGCACCGCTGCGGGAGACACTGGAATCACCCCAGCAGCCTTCTACTGTCACTCGTGACGAGACCTCATACAGCGGCGTTAAGGCTCGCTTTCCACCTGCAGAGTTGCTGTTGGTAGAGGCGGATCTGCCGCCGCTATCCCCGGCGGTCCCACTGTGGTGGCGGCCCTTGCGGCTGCCGCTCGCCTGCAGAGAGAAAATGGAGGAACTCAGCGGTGACGTGAGGAGGGAGCCCACCTGTGTAGGCGTGGCGCGACCGTCACTGGACTCTAATGCCTGCACCGATTTGTCTACACCTGCTAGCTCAAGTAAGAAGTCGGAGGAGGGCAGCAAACTATCAGCCGCGCACGACTGTGGGACGGGCTGGAGACTGCTCAGACCTTTCACCGTGACCAGACCCAGCTCCGCCGCCACGGTTGTTCGCAGTACCTCATCTGACACAGGTTGCCGCGAGGCCTCCGTGGTCACTACCGAATACAATGTGGAGAGCTGAGGGACTCCGAGGGTCGAGCAGCCTCGTCTCAACGAGTTGTGCAGCTGCGAAGACTGGGCCGGCGAGGTGCTCACACTCAATCGATGCCGCCCCCGAATGCTAGGCAGCGTCGCAGCACTGGCAGGAAAACTGTCGAGCACAGGCCTCCCCGGCGAGTGCTCCGCAGCGGCGTCCCCATCATCGAGGGTCGGGCGGCCCAAGGCTCTCTCCTCCCCTGTGACGGCGACGCCGTCGAGGCTGTCGAGGTGCACGCAGCTACGCACCACAAGAGTGCGGTAAACGTCCAGAAGCGAGATAGGGTTGCCCTGCAGCGTCACTTCCGTCAGTGACCCCTGCGCGGCGACATCCTGCACTGCAGCCTCCAAATCACTCACGTAGTTGAAGGACATGTTCAAAACACGCAACGAGGGAAGCTGCTGTACAAAGTGCAGGTGCCGCAGGCGGTTATAGGCGAGCCCCAGTGTCGTCAACGACGCGTATACGGCAGGCGGCGTAGCTGAGGGCGGCAAAGGCGGTGACGGACGCGTCGCCTCGAGAAAGCAATCAAGGCTGCAGCCGCACACGATTACGACGCGGCAGTGAGGCGGCAGTACGTTCAGCTCCGTCAGTCCTGCGTTACTGTTGAGCCTAACCACCTCCAGCCGCGTGCACTTGCAGAGATCCGCAACAGCGTTGCTCAGACGCCCCTCTGACGCGTTTAGCTCCGTGAAAATGGAGAAAAGAAAGTCAGCCGGTACGTGCGCGGCCTTTTCGGAGGTCATGGCACGGTGCAGTTTCTTCCGCTCCTTGGGCGAGAGAAGCCCCCAGTGATCTGCCAGCGACTCTGCAATGTCAACGAGGCGCAGTAACACAAGGAAGTAGGCGCCGACAGCTGTCCGCAAGCACTGCAGCGCAAGCGGGTCACAGCGCTGCGTCGGATTCAAGTCCGTCCACAGAGGTAACACGCCGTCTTCCTCAGCTGTGAGACGCGCACATGCGTTCGCCACCACTAACTCCCGCTCCATCAGCGAGGAGGAGCTATTGAGGTCATCGGGGGCGCTGGCGGTCAGAAAAGAGTCGTGCTTCGCTGCGTTGCGATTCAGCATGGTAGTAACAGCAGCGGTAGCATCCGAGGCACTCAACTGAGATTTGAAGGGCGGCTTACCTGTCGCCGTCCCTCCGCGCGGAGCGGCAGCCCTCGCGACTATGGTAGTGTGCGGAGAGTCGTCGGCGCCAATGGCACGTACACGCGCAGCCTGCTGGGCGCGAAGTGTCTCGGCCCACTGCTTCAGAACGGGCGATAGAACCGGGTGCACAGCTTCGTGCGCAAAGGTGGCACCGTCGCCAAGCTGGCGCCGCAGCGCTGCCCCCTCCTGCTGGATGTGCAGAAAGGCTGACCACGACCGCACTCCGGTGTAGGAGAACAAGATGTCGTTGAGGAAGTCGGCGAGACTGCGCGTGGCGGAGGAAGGCGTTGTGGCATGGCCCAGCGCTGACATGTACGCTGAGTAATTGTAGACATCCTCCAGCTCCGTAGAGGCGAACGTTCCGATGCTGCGAGGCTGCTCACGCATCAAGTCGCACACGGTGGGCACATGTACCGACGCTGAGGTGTTGGCGCACATGTCTCTGCGCTTTGTCTGTGGGTGGGCACGGGTGTACATCTGTGAGTCAGCGATCCAGCGCGTGAGCGAGGTAGGTGCTTGCGTCTCTCAATGTGCGCCGGAACTGCGCCGCTCAGACAACTGCGTCTTGTGTGTTCCACTGAAGAGCAAAATGTGGTGGACAAGTAGGCGCGTGCACGGAGCGGATGCGAGGGAAGAAGAGAAAGAGAGGAGGTTATATAGAAAAGAGTCACAGCACAGTCACAGAGAGAGCAATGCGGCTTGCACGCCTGCACTTAGCCAACACTACGCTGATCGTGTCAACACTGCACCTGCCTGTGGGCGAGGGTGTGCGTGAGCCACTCTGCCCACTGCGGCTCTGTACCGGATACACCTCTGGTTGCATGTGTGGGGTGGGGGTGGCGCGATGCCCCCCCCCCTGTGTATCGGCACCATCGTGCTTACGCATGCGTCGTTGCCAGTGTGTCAATGCGCTTTATTTGTGTCGGTGTGGGTGTGTGGCTGGATATGGGAGGTCGGTGGAGGGGGAGGGGAAGCTGATTGGTCATGTATGCGTCCTGCCTCCCTCCTCCCTTGGCGCCCTCTTCACCCGCCCGCCCACCCACCCACACGCTCCGTCGATTCACCGTTAGCCTCAGATTATCCTGCACGAATAAACAATGCACTTTGCCATCGCACAAAGACAGCCGCTGCCCACACAGAAAAGGGGCGTAAGAGAGGACAACAACAGGCGCTGGCACTAGAACGAGAGGAAGAGGAAAGAGCGAGTGCAAGCTAGCAGAGCTGAAAAGAGCGAAGGGGGGACAGTCTCCCTGTCACCGCTCACAACAGTCGCCCTCCTCCCTGGATTTCATCACCAGTCACCGTCCCTCCCTCTCTCAACGCACATATGCACCTATGTCTGCCCTGAGACTGGACACATACCCAACGATGCGGTGCACTTTTTCCGCCTCCAGCTTCGCTGTGAAGCTGTCTGGCGCCAGGGTGATGTTCCTCACCACGTCCGCCGAAGGCGCAGGCGTCTGCCCCACTGTGGTGGCGAGTGTGGACCACAAGCGCGACTCGTACCGGTGCTGCGCCTCCTCCAGTATCTCCCGCACATCGGCGGCCCACTGCTTTACCGGCAGCTTTGCAGCAGGCGCCATCCTCAACAGGGCTGATAAGATGCACGCCTGTGGGTAGAGGAACGCTTCGAAGATACCGGCACTGTACTCTGAGTCGGCGACCAGAGACTTGAGGTAAGTGCGCAGCTCCGCAGATGCGTTCGCGGTCTCAGGTGCTGCTTCGCCGAGGGAGTCCACGTAAGCGCGCAGCACACTGGCCAGCGGCTGCACCGCAGGCAAGTACTCGACCGAGACAGACGAGGTGACTAGGCGAGGGCTGTACAAGACTGGGGTGTCTGCCGTCGAAGCCGCACCGCTGCCTGCGTGCGAGTTCTTTCCTTTGCGCGACCTGCTCGCCTGGCCTGCGGCGTGGCGATGGGCGCTGACAGCTGCCATGTCGTGCAGAAGGAAAATGGAGGCGAGTAGCTGACGGCTACGGCGCACTTGCCACATCCGCGACGGCACGGAAACGAGAGACTCGGTGAGCTGCTGGACAGTGGTAGAGTGGATGTTGCCCAGCACCATCGACTTGGCGACAACCCAATCCGTGTTGTCAATAAGTGTGTCGGCTGCTCCAGTGGCGCTCAGGCGCTCCCACGCTGCCCACAGCGCCTCGGCATGCGTCTTTAAAGTCTCGTTCACGTCCTTCTGAGTCTGGCACCCACACAGCGCAGAAGTGAACGCGTTGGCCGGGCACTGCCAGCGATAGAGCGAGTTGGCCTGTGCCGCTTCGAAGCGATGTACATCCTGCATGGCTGGCCAAGACGTGTAGTTGAACACCTTGGCACGCAGCAGGCTGCAGTCTCTCTCCTGCAGGCTGTAGTAGTCCTCTGCCCAGCCGTCCCAGTTCGTAACATCCTCCAGTGCAAGCCCAGTCAGCAGCGGCCAGTACCCCAAATGCGCCATCGTGTCACGCTGGACGTTCTTGAAAGCGAGCTGATGCAGCGCCGCACACTCAGTGAGGCCGAGCAGGTTCGCAAAGCACACCGCGTAGATGAGCCACGTTGGGTTGTTCATGCGGCGGTCCACGATGCTCATCAAGTCGAGGCCCTCGACGAGGTATGAGTAGTCTGGAGAATCCTTGCCAGCGACGTGACAGCGCAGGGCAATGTTCAAGGCGACGGTGATGTACCCGTCACACAATCCCTCCTCACTCCACGCAAGGCTCTCGGAGAGGTGTCTGCTGCTTTGGTAGGCCTCCACGCATTCATGGAACAGCGCGCGAGCCTCGCCTGCGGCTGGGGTCGTCTCCCACGATCCCACAAGGCACCGCAGGCCGAGAATACGACGCGTGTGCTTGTCTACCTCATCTCTCGGTGACGCGGAACCAGAAGAGCGTGACCACTCGTACACGCCCGCCGCGATCGCCGGTGTAAGGAAGGTGGAGATGTCAAGGTAGCAGCTGGGCTTGGAGTAGAAGCGCTCCACATACGCCATCACGCGTGCCTGCATGTACGTTGACTGAAGCGAGTGCAGCAGGTCCAGTTCCGCAAGGTAGGGGCCACGCCGATGCTTATTCGGATGCTTTGACACCTCCAGCTCTTGCAACTGGCGTGCGAGCTGCACTGCCTCTTCCAGTGAGTGATGTGCCATGGTGCAGTCGATCGTGGTGCGCATCTCTGGTACAGGACCGAGCACCTCCAACACAGAAGTCGCACTCCCCCCTTGGTCGGCGCCAACGCCAGCGCCAGGCACCAGTGTGTCCTTGTAGATGGTGAAGGAAGTCCAGTTATCGCTCTCCTGACTCCAGAGATGTCGCGCCACCGCATTCGCCGCCGAGACCTGCCCCGCTTTCTGAAGCATCCGTGCCAGCGTCTCCAGCCGCGTCGCGAGAAGGCCAATCTTTGCCGCGCGCTCACTTAGCAGAAAGCCAACGGCAGTGGCGTACTGGCCCTGTTGCGCGAGGACGTCGACGTAGGTCTGCACTGTCGACGGCACAACATGCCCTTTCTCTGTCAGCACGGCCGCGTCCAGTAGCTTTGTTGAGAGCTTCAGTAGCATGTGGTCGGAGCTGCCGGCCGGCACCTGCGCCAGCATCGCCTGCACCATCCACACTTGGTACTTGGGGTCGCTGTACTGCCGATACAGCTGCATGGCTATTTGCTGAACCTTCGCATACGCACCCATGCGGGTGTACGTCTGCACTAGGTTTTCAGAGATTTGTCGCTCATTCTGCAGCGCTCTCAAGCGCTCGTACGTGGATGCAAGTGCGTCCCAGCAGCAGCAATTTTGCAGGACATGCACAAGCGCGTTCACGGCCTTCGGCTTCGTGATGTTCCTCCTGCTCAAGGCAATTGCCTTGGTTTTTGCGAGGTGGTAGTTGCCGCTGCGCATCACGACGAGCGCCTCAGCCGCGAGGAGGGTGTCGTCATCAGGGAACTTCTGCAGCGCCGTCTCCAGCGCCCCCTCCGCCTGACTGATCTGGCGTGCATCGATCAGGTCGAAGATGCGCACCGCAGTGCGCTCGGCATCCATTACAGCCCGTGATGCGCCTGCCTGTGCGTATGCGTCTGTAGCGGCTGGGAAAGCGCAGACGGCGCGGCGCGGTGTATCGCGATGTATCGCGATGGGCTTTTCACTCTCGTGCGTAGTCTCGCGCTGTGTGTGTGTGTGTCACCCTTCGTTCAGCTAGGTAGTAGGTTGATCTACGCACTTGCTTTGGTTGTCTTTCACGTAGCGCAACCAGTGCCCGTGAGAAGAAGTGCACCGCAGCAGAGGGAAGTATCCCTTCTCAGCACGCACAGCAGAGAGGGAGACGAACATAATGAAAAATCACGTGCGCACCAACATAAGGCCATTTTTTGGCAAAGCAGGAAGGAGGCAGAAAGACGGCAACGACAGGGACAGCAATCAGAGAGAGAGAGAGTCAAGACATCGCAGTGCGAAGGTCGCGCTGCGGTGCACCGAGAACCGCTCGAGTAACCCATACAGGTACACCTATGTCTGTGTATATGTGTGCCTAAGACGAGCTAGAGTACGTGTTGATAACGGCGCGCACCACCGCTCCTCGCTGCTGCGCTTACAGCGCGCCACGCCCACCCACAGCAAGTAATGGGTAAGTGCGAGACGTGATCCTCTCGTGCCAGACAGTACGGTGGCGCAGTTTGCGTCTTTTGGTTTTCGTCCCCTCTCACAGATAAACACTGGGAGCTTGGAAACAAAGGGAGTCAGACATGCCTGCCGAGAACGGGAGAATGAGAGCAGCGCGAAGGGTGGCGGGGATCAAATCGACAGCTGGGCGCGCACACACACAAACAGAATTGAAGACCAACGGGTGGCGGCAGCAGCAGCTGTGGGTGATTGCGCAGCGCACACGCGCACGTCTACTCTGACCTCGCCCTCTCCCCGCTCCCAGAATGCCCCGTCAGCACCAGTCGAAGCGCTTCCCGAAGCTGTGCGGCATCCATGCCACTGTGTGGTCGAAGCGCTGTCAGGTCAAGCAAAGGCAACCTCTCTGTCAGCTCAGCAACGTGGACGCAGAAGAGAAAGCCACCGGCGGCAAGAACCTCAGCGAGCTCCAGCTGGTGGTCGGACATTAGCTGACGATTCGGAACTACCACCAAGGGTCGCTGCGCCTGCAGTCCCTCCAAGATGGTGCCCGCACCAGCGTGGGTAATGACGAGGGTGGCCCCACGGATCACGGCATCCAGGTTAGGGCGGTACCGGAAGGCCTCCACGAGGAGGCCCCCACAGTCCCACCGCCTCGTTGGATGAGAAGCATCGGCACCAGCTACTGTTGGCGGTTCGGACAGGAGAGTCGCCTCTGCGGGTGCCACCGCCTCAGTGGTGCCATGCTGCACGTAGAGACGCTTGATGCCAAAGTGCTGGTGCAAGGCGGCGCAAACGCGGGGCTGCACCATTGCCTTCACCAGCGAGGGGAACTTTGTCGACCCCACCGTCACCAGCGCGTACGCCTCCTGCTCGGCAGGAAGAGACCGGAGGCGATGTCCTGCGTCGCCTGTGGCACGCACTTCCTCAGATCCAACGTACACCAGCGTTCCACGGCGGCGTCGCCGAGCCACAACTCTCTCCAGAGCACGCCAGTGTACCGTAAAGATGTCCGCCAGCCACGGCGCCAACAAGCGCCCTGTCAGGGAGGGGTGCGAGACGCAGGTGAAGGACTCCATGTAGACAATGGCAGGGCGCCCGTACCACCACGGCACACACGATGCCACGCCAACGGCCGCCGCGATCACAGGCACGCACACGCCAGGACCATTCGTGAGCAAAACGTCCGGCCTCTCAGTACAGACAAGTCGAAAACACGCAAGGGTCGCCTTGAGTGTGGTGACGACCGACGTCAGGTAGCTCTGACCCACCTCGCGTGCGCGTGGGATGGCGTGCACGATAGCGCGTCTCTCGAAGCCTTGCTGCTCCAGCTGTGAGGCCAAGCTGCGCGAATGTGGATCGGTGGTGCTCACGACGTAGAACGGACGCGTGTTTAACCAGTAAGAAGCTGGTAACTCCGCAATGGCGCGCAGCATCTCACTTGTGTGTCCACCAGAGCCCAGCACCACGCCAACCTTCATGGGGCCTCGGTGCGGCGACCGCAGTGCGAGGGGCACGTAGTGCACAACGCCGTGCCACAGAGATGCCAGGAATGCACATCCAAGAAGAACAATGAGAAGCCACATGTGTTGCGGTTGCCTTTGCATGTACACCCATGTGTGCCAGTCTGCGTAGGCGTGCACTGCAGGCAGAGCCAGGACTAGAGTCGCACGCCGCCACTGACAGAGTCGCGCATGGGTCCACCAAAGAGGAATGAAAGAGGCGGTTGGCAGCAGCGGATGTGGTGGACGTGGCAAGCCAAAGGAGAAAGGAGAAAGAGAGAACATCACGAAAGGCTACGCAGAGAAGTGAAAAAAAAAAGGGAGGGGAGGGGCAGAACGGCGCACGTCTGACCTTCGGCCTGCACTGCAGAAGGTGGAGTATTAGTGATGGGGTGAGAAGGCCCCAACACCTCCTCCACCCCTTCCTCTTTCGCTTCGCTGCGCATGCTCTCATGTCTGCTGGATTGGGGGAGAGGGGGGGTTGACGAGGAAAGGTTTGCGCATTCGCAACATTTAGAAGGAAGAGGGAAGCATCCAACGTAGAGGCACAACAATGTCATTACACCGCACAGAGGACACGCAAGGGGCACCCAAAAAAAAGACTGCAGTCCCGCTTGCACAGTCACCGTGTGCATGTGCGGGTGACTTCGTAAGTGGACGCCATAACCGACATAAATTTGCACTGGGGGTGAGGGGACCACAGTCTGCAGTTGTCAACGCAGGTTGCTTCGATGTTGGGCGCAAAGCATCGTCGCCGAGGAGCCCAACATAACGCAAACATGCATGAGCAAAGGCTACTTTGTGGTGGCTCCTCGGCGCTTCGGCGGGGCTGCCACCCACTCGTAGGAAACCAGCTCTTCCTCTGTGGTCGAGGCAGTCACGCCCAGCGCGTCGCGCCGTAGGGCGCCCAGGCCGCCACGACCCTCGTCGAGATTTTGGCGAATGCCGTCCACCACTTGGCCGCCGTGAGCGCCGCGGCCCCAGCGGCGACTCCCGTCACAGCCTACATCCCAGCTAACGGACACAACGCGGTCGTCCAGCAGCGACCCGTCGAGTCCCTGCACCGCCAGCACTGCGGCCGCCTGTGACTCGAACACAACAAAGCAGAACCCGCATGGGCACCGCGTTGCCTCGTTGAGACCCATTACGATATCGCGGATGTGTCCGCAAGGACTGAAGTGACTGTACAGCTGCTCCTCCGTCGTGTAGAAGGACAAGTTGCCCACGTACACGGTAGTGCTGTAGTTGAGCTGCTCCTGTCTCCGCTCCTGGAACTCCTCCGTCGTCAGGAGAGACCGAAGCAACTCGTGGCGATCCACATACTGCATTCGGGGGACTTTGTCCACCAAATCGCTCGACATTCGTATCAACAGGGCTCAGTCCTAATCCCCGCAATGTGCGGGAGGATAGGAGGAGAGAAGATGAGGGTGAGAGAGAGAAGGTTAAAGGGACAGTAGGCAAGCAAGAGAAGGGGGAAGTAGAGACAGACATGATAAGCGCCTCCGTGGAGAAAGAAGGGTGGTACGCACATAGAAAGAGAGACGCGCATGCACATGTAGGCGCTGGCTGACAAGAATGTGCCTGCTATCTCTCTCGGTGCAGTAGCAGCAGCACATCGTGGTAGTTACCTGACGCCTTCGAGTGCCTACTGTGATCCACTAATGCTGTTCGCCCGCTGAGCAACGGGCTTGAATGTGCCGCTGAAGTGGTGGAAAAAAAGAAGCACGTTCCCTTCCGCTCCCCCTCGACCCGGAAGCACAGCGAATACTACGTGTATGTCACCGATGTCCACATGAGAAAAATGTTGCACATGTGTGTGTGTGTGTGTTTATGTATATGTGCCTGGATGCATTGATAGGTAACTGAGTTGGTGGTTGTGTGTATGCCGGTACTTCTTTCCGCTAGCCATGGAAGGATGGTGAGAGAGAAGCCAGGCAGGCTGGCGGGGCAAGACGGGTGGGTGGCAACGAAGCGATAGGCGTTAAACTGGAAAAATTGATCATCAACTGAGCTCTCGAAGGAGTGACAAGAGAAGGGGAACAGAGAATGAGGAATCTTAAGAGAGAGAGAGCAAGGAGAGCGATATGCGTGCTTTAAACTACTGTCGGTGGTGATGCAGTACCTTGTCCCCTCGCTCTCTCTCTCTTAAAACCTCCATTCTCTGCTCGCCGCCGCTCTCCTTCCCCAATCTCTCTCTCTTCCATTACTCCAGACGTGCCTTTAAACCAAAAAGAAACACACACGGCTGGGGAAAGAAAATAAGCAGAGTGATACAGCGCCATTGCGCTGAAAGCTGCGCAACGGACGACAAGCACACGCCCTCGCACTCGAAAGATTCGGCTAGGAGGAGGAAAGCAAAGAACAACACGCGGGCAACAGACAAACCAAGAGATCATTAGGAGAGGCCAACACTCGACAGCAGCGGACACTCACAGTGTGCACAGCCTCACCCGCCCTGAAAGCATCTTCTTGCGTAGAACGTTTATGCATGTGTTTGGAAGCGAGTTCTGGTCTAGAAGGAGCACCACATCTCTCTCTCTCTACCTTAGGCAGTACTGTCCTTCAGTCAGATGAGTGGGAAGGAAAGAGCAAGAAGGCATGACGAGATACACGAGCATAAAGGTCGATGCTAACAGTGCTTAGGGCTCCTCTTCTCTAGCAGACCCGGCACTACCGAAATTCATCATCTCTGACCCACCATCAGCACCGCCGGCAGTGCCACCGCGTTTCTTCTGGAGGTATTCACGATAGCGTTGGCCACGCTTCGCATCCGACTCAGCAGCGCCGTCGCGATCCGGTCTTGCAGCCCTCGGTGGCACACTTGGTGACTTCACCTCGTCAACGCCTTCGCCTGGAAGAAATGGCGAGGTCAGCTGGTACCCAAGCTCTGCCTCAACCAGCTTCCTCCCATCGATGATGCGCTGCCGAACCGCCGGATTCTCTACGTCATTCGGGTTATGCACCTCGATCCCAACTATGGACAACATCTGCTGAGTAAGTTGGAAGAAAACGGTGGCGGCGAGGAAGGGAATCATGAGCGGCAGCAGCTTGTTCACGTAGGAGCCAAACAAGAGCCCAATGTCCATGTTGCTGCGGTAAACGTGACCGTAGGCCACGTCCACGCGCGTCTCATTCGCAGTGGACGAGAGGCCGGAGATAAGCAGAAAGTTGAAGCACAGCGGCATCAGCAGGCGCACCAGGAAGGTCTCGTTGAAGCAGAGCGATGCGTTATCAGCAATGCTGGGGTAGATCACATAGACGTCATGGACCTTAAACTGAAAGGCGGCCCAGTAGGCGCAGTAGGCCATGTAGAAGAGCAGAACGACAGAGCCGATGAAGTGAATGGAGCTCTTCATAATGAGCTCAATCACACCAAGCGGCTTGCCGGCCCAGTCCCGCAGCGGCATCGTCAGTTCGCTCCACAGGATGAAAATTGTCAGCACCGAGCAGACAAAACAGCAGGTGTAGTAGACGTACTGCCGAATTGGGAACCACATCCTCTTCAGGGGGTTGTTGGTGCCTTTGACTCCACGCACAATCTGATCCAGCGAGCCGCACTTGCGCACTGTCGAGTTCCAGCGGTAGTTGGCACGGTTCACAATCTTTATCGCCTTCTTGAGCCGTTGATTCAGTGTCTCGAGGTGAAGGAGCGAGACATCGTTGCGGTCCGCTGACGGCACTGCCTTGACGCGCAGGGCAGCCATGTGGTACATGGGAATCTCCCGGTCGGCGGCAGAGATGAGCTCCAACATAAAGGCGAGGTGAGGGCGGTCCTCCTCCGAGACTTGGGGGTCAATGCTGATGAGTTCTGCCTTTATGGCTGCCAAGTCCATCGCAGCAAAGTCGAGGTTCTCCTGAATGTCGGTGGCCTCGTACAGCTGGCTGCGCAGCAGCCGCTTCGCGTCGGCGTAGCGCCACAGCATACGCGGCACCCCGACCAGGCCAGCCGGCATGAACAGCGTCAAGATCAGCAGGCCCCACGCGTTGGCGAGCGAGATGACGACCTTCATGACATTCGAGACGGATCTGTAGGAGTCCGTTATGATAACAAAGTAGCACAGCGCCACGAGTATAATGGCGATGATGACGGCGTATAGAATAAGGTTCATCTTGATGGAGTGCAGAAGCCGGCCCTTCACAGTGAACTCGCCTACCTCCGTGTACATCTGCGCCAACGGCAGAGACACCCACGCGCAGAAGTATGTCACAGCGAAGATAGTGATCCAGATGGGCCGCATCCAGTTCTGCTTCTGGCTGGGGTCGTTCTGAGCTGCCAACGAGGCATCGACATCCACAACCAGCAGGGGGAAGGGTAGCATGCACACGTACAGCGCGATCACGTGCCACACAGCGCAGGCAATTGGCATCCGCTTAATGGACTCCTTTGTGTAGTAACGGTAGACGAGCAGGCAAACCCCGAAGGCCAGCACGAAGAAGATGACCGTCACAGCAACGTACCCGCTCGACATGATGATGAAGTGGTGCAACTCTTTCGCTTACTAAAATAAGCTCCGCAAGGAAGAGATCTGCGAAAGAGGTTGGCTAGAGATGTGCGATACGGCACACGCACGAGCACAGAACTGTACGCCTACTTACTCCCTTTTCTTTTATGCGTTTGCTTGCTTACTTGCTCCCCGTTCCCTACGCACGAGAGCAGCCACACAAGTGATAATAGACCCTCTGGTGTTGCAGAGGTTGTTGCCGCAGTCGCAGGCGGCGTCTGCTGATGGGTGAGGTGTGGGCGGCGAAAGTTCCAGAGGTCAAGCGATAACGACGAGGGTACGCACAGTCCCCCACCAATAAAACTGCAAAAAAAAAACACACGCACACGCAGTGTGTAGAAACGCAAATAAGGGGGGAGAAGTTACAAAGACGTCAATAACAGAGAGGCGCAACCCCCCCCCCAAAGAGTACACGGGGGTGGAGGGGTGAAGCTGAACAATGTACCAGAGAGGCACGCGGCTGTTGTTTCCCCCCGCTTCTTGTATCGAAGACTCTCTTTCCTTTCACGTACTACCCGCTCACCGTCAACGGTCGAGTCTGGTCGGAGACGATCCGCACACGAGAATAAGAAAAAAACAGAAGCTCGCCGCCACCGCAGCGCAGGCCTCAGCTGATCCGATAAGGAACCGAACAAACAGAAACAAAAGAGGAAGAAGAAGAGGAGGCAGCTGAGCGCAGCGCAGCTTTCGAAATACGTGTCCGGGGTGTAGAGGTGGCCCGTGTGGCACGACAGAAAGCACAAAAGAAACAGCCGCGCCACAGCTCAGGCGCGCGAGAGAGGGGGAGTCACACACAGAGGGAATGCGAAAGACGGATATGGGGAAGGAAAAGACGCAGGCGCCCTGACCCCCTTTGCAAACGTCGCTCTGCGATTTCCCTCTCCGTCACAACGCACAAGCCAGCCTACCACAGCCAGAGACAGTCCGAGAGAGCCTCGCACGCCTGCACAGAGGGAGAGACACAAGAAAAGAGCCAGAAACGAGAACAACAGCAGAGAAGCAAACGAGGCGAGACCAGGCACACGTGCGTATAGAAAAAATCAACGCAGAAAGCAGCCTTGATTACGCCTCGAGCGCCGAGAGGCCAGCGTATGCACGCACCTACGCTGTCTTTTATCGGTTACTTGGGGTGTGGGTATGCCAATGTTTTACAAGGAGAGGGGTGCACGTACCAGATCGACAAGGGAGTTACGCAGCATGCGAGCCAAGCAAGAGGCCGGCGACTGAGTGAGTGTGTGGCTTCGTTTGTGTGTGTGTGTCTCTGCGTTTGCCCTCACTCTAGCACACGAGCAAGTCACAGGAAACACACGAAGGAGAAACTAAAAGAAAGTTGAGTTGGATGTGTCCGTGAGCTTGTTTGTGCGGAAAAATTTTGTGAAGAGGACAGGTAGAGAGAGAGAGAAGGGAAGGAGGGAGGCGGCGGAGGAACGTGATTCAAGCAGGGCCTTGTAGTCGCTTCCCATGCAACAGCGAGAAGTGTACGGGGGAGAAAAAAAAAAAACAGAGAGCGGAATGTCGAGCAGAGAAGCGGCAGAGATGACCAAACGAAAATGGTGAAATAAAGGGGCGGCAGCAAAGTGAACGGCGCATGAGACGTGCACACACACCTACATTTAAGTGAGACGGGGCACATCTGTGTCTGGTCGGGTGCGTACTTGGGAGTCTGCGCGCAGAACCTTCGCTCTGCCTTTGAGCGCGATGATTCGCAACACATTGGGGCACCTCTTCGTTCTTTTTCGAGGTGCGCCGCACCGTACCACAGCCGCCTCAGCGCACCAACAGAAGTGGATACACAGGGGGGGGGGGGGGGGCAATGGCGCACCCCTTCGCCGCTTGCCGAAGAAGTGCGCAGGTCGAAAACGACAGCACAGCAGTTTAGAAGCCTTCATTGCAGTAGACATGACGCCATTTTTTTGATTTTGGTCTGTTTTCCCTCTTCCGTGCTTGTCATTCCGCATCAAAGCAGTCCACACTCACGCGCACAGAAGTACAAAAAGGTCCGCAGTTAGGCACACGCATACGAGGGGTGTGCTTGTGGCGGGGGGGACGGGGGGGGAGGGTGCCCCTTGGCAGACAGCGTGCTACGGTTGCTTTATTAGAATAATGTTGTTACACAATGCACTGGGAAAGGCGGTGTGGGCATACGAGGCGACAGTGGAGTGGGGAGGAGGTATTGCACAGGTCGCATGCACGCGTCCGCTCGCTCTCTCTTGTCGCTGTCTTACCTACACGGACTTCTTTTCTCGACCTAAGTGGAGGCTGCCTCCTCGGTCTGGTGAGTGAGAGAGGGTATGCGCGAGGCTCCGTGGATAACGACCCCTGTATCTCCCCGCCACCCACCCCTCTTACCCACGTGCATTCATGCGTCGCCCTTGGTTTCGCTAAAGGCTCTGGCGGCGGGCGGCGCGCTGTGTGCGTGAGGGACGCGAGTCGCATCTTCCCCTCGCGCCCCTCTGCAGCCTGTGCAAACTACTTCCGGGTTGAGCACGTCCTCCTTTTCATGCGTGTTCTGCACTCTCTACCTTCACAGCGAGTACATCACGCTGCTCGAGCACCGAGACGAGCTCGTCGCGCAGTGGGTTGGGCTCCATTGCCTTGAGCTGCAGTGCCCGGCGGTTCTTGTCCATGGTCTGCTTTGTTAGTTTCTGCTGCAGCTGCGTCACCTCACCCTTGCTCATCTCCTTCGTTGGCGCTGCCGACTCACCAATCGCAGCAGCCGCCTTCTTCTGGTACTCAGCCAACGACTTCTTCGCCTCCTCGAGAGCAGCCGGCAGCTCCTCATCGCTGGTGTGCAGCACCGTATCAAGGCGTTCCTTTTCCTTCATGACCAGCACCACCTCCTCCTTCATCTTTGCTACCTCTTCGGCTGACAGCTGACCCGCCTTGGCACCGCCCTTACCAGCCCTCTTCTTTACAGGCAGGCCAGAGTCGACAAGCACGGCACCACGGCTCTTGAGCTGGCGCTCGAAGGCATCGATGTCGACCTGTCGGGCCTGAGCACGCAGGCGTTCCTCGTTATCCAGCTTCTGCTGCTGGAGCGCAGCGTAGCGCTCCTGTGCCTTGATCCACTCCTGCTCCTTGCGCTTCTCCTCCGCCTCCTGCGCCGCCTTTCGGGCTCCCAGCTCCTCCTCGGTCACCTCCTCAGGGTCACTATCGCTGTCCTCGTTGGGATCGTCCCCGGTGGGGCGCTTCTCGAAGATAAACTTCTTGCGATCCTTGTCACTCTCACGTGCCTCCTTGAGGACGGCGTTTTGCCTCGCCATCAACGCGTTCTCAAGGGCTTGTAGCATCTTGTCGTCCATCGATGGATCCTTGGAGATGTGCTCGAAGATGGAGAGGAGCAGTCTCTCGTAGTTGGGGGAGTCGTGGAAGCTGGAGTGCACGAAGTTGTCTGTCACTCTTGCCATAGCCAGCGCGTATATCTGGCCCTTCTTCAGCTCGCCATACTGAAACGTGTAGATGTCCTTGTTGCTCGGCATGACTAGTGCGTGTCTGCGCGTTTGGGGATGGAAAGTGCTGGTACAGAAATGCAGTAACAATAATGAGAGATGAGACACGTGTTAGACGTGAGTGCTGTGGCTGCTATGCTTGGTTCGGAGGGTCCCTTGGTAGAGGAGAAGAGGAGACGGCGGAGGAAAGAAGTGTAGCGTGGGTGCGCGTGCTATAAGTGCATGTATATGGCGTAGAGGGGAGTAAGGACAGTAAGGAACGGCGTGTCGGTGAGCGGATGCGTGCGTGTGTGCATCCTTTGGCGGGGGGTGGCATGTACGAGAGAGAAGTGCATCGAGAGGAATTGCACATGATTGCGGAGTGCACGCAGGCCACACGAGTATGCGCATGCAGACGTTGGCGCACTCCCTACGCAGCCTCATGATTCGAAGGAGGCGGGACCTTGCTGCTGTTGTAGCTGCCTTCATTCGCATGATCATTACAGAACCTCAACTCACAGACAGGCACGGGTCGACGGAGGACGTCCATGGAAGCCACAAGACAAAAAAAAGGGTGCACTGGCTGCGCTCCTCGACACCTCAGCAATATGCACTCAGGAACCCGGCGGGCGTGGGTACCGCGACGGTGGTGACTGCGGTGTCTGCGACTGCACCCCATTCTTTGGCATCATCACGTACCCCACAGCGACGGTGGAGTTGGTCGTGTTGTCCTGCACCTGCACGTACTCCTGCGGCGTGACGCACGCTGCGGGGATTGCTTGCTGCGGGACGTAGGCCTGTGGCTGAAAGGGCACGGGGGTGATGACAGGCCGGCCAGCAGCCGGCGCGGGGCGCAGCGAGGCCTGCTGGGCCACCGTGGCAGGAGCGGCAGATGCAGCGCTGGACGAAGATGCACCGGCAGCAGTTGACGACTCCTCGTGTGATCTGAGAAGGGGGGGAACCGTGCCCCAGCACAGATCGGCCTGGGTGGAGCCGGCGGCAGCGGCCTCGTCCATGACGCCTGGAAAGAGGAAGGAGTTGTCCTCCGCGCGCGGGGGCTCACCCCACTGGCCCTCTCCCAAGCCCCACTGCCCACCAGCAGGAATGGGGGCGTTCAGTCCAGGTATGCGCAGGTCTGGGTACGCGGGAGGAAGGCGGCGCATCGTTTGCATGCTGTACAACCACGGTGGTGGCGCTGTCGGACCGATTCCGAGTGCCTGTCGCAGTCGCTTCGACAGGACGCCCGGTGTGTGATGTGTCTTGGGCCGCCACTTACCCTCGTAGAACACATCCCCGCACCGACTCAGCTCGATGTTGTACGTCTTGCGCTGCAGAGGCGTGCCTGTCATGAAGCACGAGATGAAGGCGACCTGGTTCGGATTCGCCATCTTATCCTTTGCGGCGCGAATCCTCTCGATACCGAGGGCGGCAACCTCTGCTGGCACAATGCCTACCGCCTCTTCGCGGTCCGCCTGACGAGAGAGGAAGGTTCGCTGCAGGTGCCAGTGGCGCGGCACCGGCACCGTGTGCGGCTCCATCTTCATGCGCACAGTGAAGAGGGGGTCAGCAGCATTGCCGTCATGCTGATCGACCAGCTCCGTAGTCTCGGGGCCGTACAGCTCCGCCGCCCGCACCTTCAGCTCCTCCCACGTCATCTTGTGGTGCTTGCGACCGGCGAGGACGGAGGAGGAGTGCTGGCGACCCTTCGCGCCGCCCTCGCTCCCATCCAAAGACGGTAGCACAACTCGATCCTCTTCATCCTTCTCCGCGCGGGCAGCCGCTGCCGCCTGCGCTGCCTTCTCTGCAGCCGCTGCGGCTGCTCTCCTCTCGGCCTCCGCCACGCTCGCGGCTTGCTGGCGCTGCTGCTCTTCTTGTTCCGCTCTCAACTCCGCAGGGGTAGGGGGCAGCGTGTATGCAATCTCCTCGGTCTCACTCTCCGCGGCCGCCGCCTCAGCCAGCAGAATCCTGTCTTGTATTTTCTGACTAATTTTCTTCAGCTGCTCCTCGCGCTCACGGCGAGTCGCCTTTTTCTCCTTCTTCGACTTTGCCATGCTGATGGAGTCGAAAAGCAGCACCAGTAGTGAGAAGGGCCTGATTGCGAATACACGCGGTGCTAAGCACGCAATGAAGCCAGCCCCTGTATACAGCCGCGTCACACCAGCACCGTCGACGCGTTCCTTCGTTTTAATAGCAAGAGGGCCTGGTGTATGGGCACTGGAAGAAGAAAGGAAAGAGAGAGGGAGATGCAAGTAAGAACAAGAGAAGCTGAAAACACGTAGCGAGAGACGCAAGCAGCGCAAGGGGACATCTACAGACGTTGTCCGTAGAGGAGAGAGGGTATGCGGGCAGAGATGCGCTGTGCCTACCACTCCACACACATCTGCCCATCCTCCCTTCGAGTGGTAGGTATTGAGGGCCATAGAGCTAAACACACGCAAACAGCACCCACATCACAGTGCACGAGTATGCATGTGGGTGTGCAGCTCCGCTTCCCTGCTTTTCAGGACGAGATGCTTCAAAGACGGCAGGCACACACCACATCGCCGTCTTGTCGAGAGCGCTAGAGTGCTCACAGTCGGCCGCCACCACCACCACCACCTCCCCTAGCGTTAGCAGAGCAACTTCGCTGTTGCTCGCTTGCGAAGGGCGCCAGATACATGCCTGCTACCCCGCGGCGAGAGGTGCTCAGCAGAGCATGTCACTCAGTGATTCCCCTTTTCGGAGAGAAGGGCCATGCGTCTCCTCTCGTCTGTTTCTTTGCTACAACAGAGACACGCATGCACGGACAAAGCGCCAAAGAAAAACGACGAGTGGGCGACTCGTATCGACCCCCTCTTCTCCTCCCTCCCTCGGGGGAGAGCGAGAAGGAGTCACACGGCGAAGACACGCACAGTGCAAAGGAGCGGCACACCGGGGGCACAAGAGAGAGAGAGAGAGCGAGTGAGTGGGGAAGAGACGGGCACACACAACACGAGCGTCGTGCGCACACCATGCGTGGTGGCGCGGCGGACGGGGGACATGCGAAGAGACAAGAAAACGAAGACCAGAGAAAAGAAACAGCGCGAGATGCGGGGGGAGGGTGGCGGCCCCGCGTCCAAAAATCGAAAATCACCACCGCCGCCCCTTTCACACTACTCTCCCTTTCGCTCTTACATGGATGGCCGAGTGGGAGCGTGTTCGTGTCCCACTACTCCTCGCACACGCTCGCTCTCCTCGAGACCGTGCACTGAGTGCGAGGGCAGTGCACAGACGCAGGGAAGGGGACGATGCCGCAAAATCCCAAAGCCCTCCAGTTGGATTGCAACTCCACTCCGTCTGCATGCTGCTGTCCATGCATTGCTGCTTGTTTCGCACTTAATACGTCTGTGCAGACATAAGAGTGATGTTGCTCGTGCCGTCAATAGTGGCCTCACGACTTGTGCTAGCAAAACCCTGCTCGTCGACAAGCTCCGTCATCAACCCAGCATTGTTGTAGTAGCCCGCTGTGACGTGCGGACCCTTCAAGCGCAGGTTCCCGCGCGTGCCAGCCGCCAGCACCTTGGCGTCGCTGGTGCCACGGTCGCCGACTACCTTGGCCTCTACATGGGGGACCATGCCCTGCGAGCCCTTCTTCAGTGTGCGCCACGTCAGCATGTAGGATGCCTCGATGGGACCGCGGAACACGTACACGTCATCCAGGCTGAGGTCCTTGGCTAGCTTCTTGAGATACTCCTCCGAGACGGGGACCTCGATGCCGTCTTCGAAGATGACGACAGAGCGGAGGTGCTCAAACTGGTCTGTGTCAAAGTTGCCGGCGTGCTTCAGGATGAGGTCGAAGTCCGCCTTTCGTCCCACCAGCGTCTCCACCTCCTCCACGCAGAGCTTCTCGATGCCATTGATCGCGTGATCATCCGTGAACATGTCGGAGTGGATGTGCACGAGCACCGCGCCAGAGGTGAGGGCCGCATACGGAGCGATGATGGCGCCAATCGGGTCCGTATGGTGGTTCGGCATCACACCGAAGCGCGTCTCTGCCTTGAACTGCATGAGCTGGCTGAAGAGAAAACCGGCATTCACGCAGTTGCGGTGTGAATACGTGATGTGCAGCTTGTCCTCCATGGCCGGGTTGGGGTCCTCCAGTGCCAGCACTGGATCGTCAGGGTGCAGCAGCGCCGACAGACGGCGCAAGCGTTGCTCGTAGTACGAGAAGGGGCCCCACACCAGCATCTTCCGCATTGGTGTCACGCCTAGCAAGTTCATGTTGTGGTCCGTGATGACGATCTTCTTGAGGTAGTAAAACTCCTGCGAGTGTACCCATTGAAATTTCTGACCTGGGTAGGAGAGGCCCAGCTCCGGGATGACGTTGTAGATGGTGTCCCAGAAATGCATGTTGCGCTCCACTAGCTCTCCCTGCTTCATCTCAGGCACGTTGATCCACTCACGGGCCACGAGGTGGCGAGGCTGAAACTCGTTCAGATAGAAGCGCAGCTTGTCGGCGCTGATGGCGTTTTGTGGCACGATACAGAGTAGCGCGCCAATCTTGGCGCACGCGAGCTGCAGCACGAAGGTCTCGCAGTTGCACGGCTGGATTGCAAGCACGCGATCACCAGGCCGCACACCAGTCTGCAGCAGACCATGCGCCAGAGCCTCACTATTCTTGCGAATGTCGGCAAAGGCCCAGCGGACTGCCTGGTGCTCAATGCGGAGGAAGTCCTTGTAGTACATCTTACGAGACTGGATGTTGACGTAGTAGCCTATCAGCTGATCCAACACTGGGGTACCAGACGTACTCTTCACCTCCGAGTAGGCAGGCATGTAGGGACCTGAAGAAGCAGCGGTGGCGGCCACGGAGGCTGACTTGGGGATGGTGCCCGAGGAAGTCACACCGTGGTTGAAGCGGACGGTGGCGGCGGCACTTGCCGCTAGCGGAAGAGAAATCCGTCGGAACATGTCGGGAGTACCAGCCACCGAAGGAAGTGAGGTAAATCACCAAGAAAACGAAGACGTTAAGGGGATGCACTAGAGGGTTGCTGACACAGAGAGAGAACCCATGACTCACTCAACTGCCTGTGCGCGTCAGTGCGGATGCTGCGACTCCGAACCGCAGCCTTCGCGCTCACACAAGCACACAAACACTACAAGGCGAAGGAGAGAAACAAAGCCTGAGGTGAGAGAAAGACCAAGTTCTTACCCACAGAGCCTTTCTTCGGAGATGAGAATGCCCAATCCTGTGCCAGTTGGGAAGGAGGTGTGCTAAGCGACTAGCAAGAGACAAAAGAGATGAGACGGGTGGGAGGGAGAGAGACGTACGTGTGTGTGTGTGTGTGTGTGTGTGTGTGTGTATGTTCGGCTGCTTGTTTCTACAAAGAGAGAAGCGAAGTGCTGTCGGGCAAACAGGAAGACAGATGATGAGGGTGGCTCTTCACTACTACTGTGGGCACCCACCCAATGCGGGCGGAGGAAGAGGAGCAACAGGGATGGACAAGAGGCAGAGATGCAGAAGCAGCAGTAGAGCGGGGAACTGCACCGATGGTGACATGGGAAAGCAACCAGATGGCCTGACGCACCCACACTGCTGATCAAGGCAAAGGGGAGAAAGCCGATGCCTGTGCCTACACTAAGCACAGGCATCGGCCGAGGTCACAGAAACAAAGAGAGGTAAACCGCCTCCGCAGCTCACGAGGTAGAGGGGGGAAAATGGAGAAGTGGGAAGAAGACATCGCACAGCTGCGCACGGCAAGCTGCGGCGATGGCGTCGATCATCACACATCCACGTAGGGAAGGAGGAACAGTACACGGAAGCAACTGGTTGGCTGGTGTTGCACCGCTGTAACTCAGAAAAGGTAGGAGAGAGAGAGAGAGCAATAGGAATGGCAAAACGATAGAAAAAAGAAGGCGAGAAGAAGTGACACATGTTTGCGCAATGAGGTGCGACCTGAGACTTAGCGCGCATGGATCCACATGGCTGAAGCCAGAAGGGGTTCGGTTATGGTGCGCATCAGCCTTCAGGAAAAAGAGTAGTTAGGAAACAGCACCAGAAGAGAAAGGAGCAGAGAAGGGAAAAGAACACACACACACACACACGCAGGTCATGCATCATGCCGCCTCGACATCGCTCGTACTCTCTTCCTTTACTCGGACCCGGTCCGGATGATCTCGAGCAGAGTGTTCACCTGGTTTTCCTTCAAGGCATTGCGGCAGCTAGCAATCAGCTGTGCACGTGCCGGGCCGATACGCACCATCGCTGCCTGCTGGATGCACCTGTTGACCTCCTTCAAGGCCAGCTTGAGCTCTTCGTAGTTGTTGATCCGCTTCGCATTCTCACCAAGCAGTTCCTGATCAACGTCGTACAGCGCTGAGTATGATTTCTTCATGGAGGTCATGTCGCCCAGCAGCCGTGCGTCCTCGGCACGCCCGAGCAGCGTCTTCACGATGGCAGCCGCATCCGCCATTTCGGTCGTGAGTTTCATCCGCACCTCATTGAATTCGGCCACCCTGGCGAAGATCGCACGTAGCCGCTCCAGCTCGAGGGGCATCTCGCACCGAACCGCCACCGGGTCCGCCTTCTCGTCCGCCCAACCACCCTTCAAGTCCTCCACGAGGGCACTGATAACCGCCCCACATGGCGCCAAGTGGTCAGACCACAGCGTAATTGCGTTGAAGGCCGCACCAGACGCGGTAGCATTGCGAACCTCGATGCCGAAGCTGCTGCCATCGCGCACGTGAATAAGCTCCAAGTGAAGCACTGGTTCAGTCGGCGCTTTAGCGTCGAAGAGCGCGATATCGCCCGGTAGGCAGAAGGACTGCCGCAGCCATGCCTCAATTACATCGAGATGGAGCAACGCGCGCCACTGCAGTGACACGCACCCGTTGGGTTTCTGGTAGGTGACGGGCGCTCCCTGTCGCTGGCGTAGCTGCTCTGGAGGAATCCTGTAGGGTAGCTGGTACATCACGAAGCGGGGAACCTGGATGGTCACCTCATGTATCTGATAGTTGTCGCCAAATGGTGGGCCCACAGCCACCGAGGCGCTGACAATTAGCGGAACGTCATCGGGGTGGGCAAAGCAGCACGCAAGCGTGGTACTAGGCTCCGCATTCACAAAGGCTATGGTATCCTGATCCGCCGCGGTGGCCCATATGTCGCACTGCAAGAAACAGCTATGCACGACGACGTCCCCGCGCTTCGCCGCAGGCCCAGTCAGCTCCACAAGCACCTCCACAAACTTTGTTGCAAGATTTGCCGAGCAGCAACAGCGTACCTCCACCCCCGACTCTGGCATCGTCGTGTCCCGCTCCCCGGCGACCTTGCGAGTCAGCTGTTCCTCGAGACTGGCAAGCTGCGCGGCCAGCTGCTGCTTTTCGTGCACAAGCGCCTCCAAGACCTGCAGCTGACGCACTTCAGCAGCCTCGTCCTTGCGCGTCTCGAGCAGCGTCAATCCACGAACGGTGCCGTCCACAGTGCAGATGATAGGCAGCGGCACGCCATCTTGCCGATAGTCTTCCGAAAGAACTGCAGCCACAGCACTGGAGTAGGTATCCCGGAAAAGCACGCTACCGCCCTTCTCCAGCCCGTTGCCGCCACGATCCGTGCGCACCTCAACCCGCCCGTTTCTCCACCCAATCACCAACTCCGCCACGCCGTCGCCGTCCACATCGCAGAAGGCGGCAGACACCGGTACCGATTTGCCTCTCACTCGCCACACGCGCTCACCGCGCTCGTACATGCCGACAGTGCCGTTCTCTAGCAGGTAGGCATACCGGCCAACGCTGTCAGCCGCGGCAGCCTCCGCGTCTGAGGCCTGTGACGGCCGCCACAGGGGCACGAGCTTCTGCACTCGATCCACTTCGTGCACCGTCGCGATCGCCTCCTCGCCATCGTACACGCGCACCTCGAAATCATCAGAAGCCACGAGCAGCGACAGGGGAGCAGAGGCCGAATCTGGTACTGAGGTCCACGGCATGAGGGTCATAGACGTCACCTGGTCACCTGTCACTGTCCAGTATCGCTCGGCGCCAAAACGGTCGAAGCCGAATATGCTGCAGTTGCCACCGACGACAGCCAGCGGCGGCGCTTCTCCAGAGACACTACTCGGCTTCATCACAGTGCCGCACACCACCGCCTGGACCCCGTCCTCCACGTCTTTATAGAAGACCTGCTTGTTCTGCTCCACATCGTATGCCAGTAGGCTGGTAGCGGCGCCGAAAAGAAGCACATCATACGTGGCAGCGATATCAGTGCTCCCGGCGCTGTAGAGCTGTCCGGCTGCCAGCGCTGTGGGGGCCTTCCCAAAGTTCAGTGTCTGAATGGCAGACTCATCCTCCAACACGAACGTGGCACCGACACTCGCGTGTGCCTCTCCTCGCTTAGCGGAACGCTTGGCTTTCGCGGTGTTGGTGTTGTTATTGTGCAGAAGAACACGCTGACCGCTGCTGCCGAAGGCCAGTGACACGGCTGAGGCTGGTGGATGTACGGCTAGTATCTGTGCAGCTAAAGTAGCCTCACGGGCAGCGGCACTGCGCAGAAATCGTCCTGCCGTGACGCGGTCCGGTAGAATGGTGGCGCCGATATTGAGCTCAAAGGCGGTGTCGAGCCGAATACTGTTGCTTGTGTCGCTGATGGCTAACATCCTGTGGCGAAGAAATCAAAATCGAAGGTGGAGAAGAAAAAAAGAAGAAACCTAACAACTGAAGCACGAAGAGGAGGAAAAAGAACAACGAGAGGGATCGAAGGGAGGGAGAGAGACGCCCCATGCGTGGAGGGGAAAGAGAGAGACCGGTGTTGGCTCGCCCACCTCGCTGTTTGCCGTTTCTTCTGTTTCTTCAGATTCAAGGTGAAGGTGAAGTGCGAGGGATGGAATAGACAGAAAGAAGAGTGCGAAGCACCAGAAGACTCTCGGTGGTAATTGCACACGTCTGCTCTCGAGTCAGAAGAGCGCGCAAGCAAGTGCGTCTTCCAGGTCTCCTTCTCTTACTCCTATTGAAGTACTGAACAAACCGTGTGGGTGTGTGTGTGTGTGTGTCTTTGAAACAGAGAGGCCACACCAGCAATGCGCGGTGCTGTTGTGATGACAGAGAAGAATGTAGCGCTCCGTTCTCTACGCTCTTAAGTGCGCCGGACGTGGGCGTTTCTGCAGCGCCCACTCTCCTGTTGCTCTTCGCCGTCCCCCTCGCCGAGCGGCGCCTCAAAGCACTTGAAGGTGCGATAGCGTGTCTTCTAGTCGCCCTTCCTCAGGGCCGATGATGTCACACAATTTGTGAAGCATGTACAGCGCGAGGAGAGACACAAAGAGCGTGTGGCAGTGTGCCTGCCAAGAGAACGTAAAAATATATATATAACTGAGCTGCAAGACGCGAGAGCGCAGGCATACAAAGACGACAGCGCCTTCGTGATGTCGAAGAGGGTTGCACGAAAGTAGACACGGCAAGGGAGAAGGTAAAAGAGAGTAGAAAGAGAAACGAAGAGAGAAAGCGCGTCGTGCTTCATTCGAGTGTCCATGGCGCTCCTCCGCCACCTCTCGCTAGGGCTGCAGCAAAAACTTCCGGATGCTGCTCTCCTCACCAAAGCGCTCACAGCGGACTCGCCGTCGTTCACAACGGGTGGGGCACTCTGCGTGAAGTCCATCATGTTAGACATGGCGATGCAAACGTGCGTGAGAGGAAAAGGAGAAGACATGTAGTCAGCAGGCGCGCAGGCCTATATGCTCCAGTAAGGGACGCACAGAAGTACGGCAGGGCTGCCCTACACCAGCCTTTCTTCCCCGAAGCCGAGACATTGTCGGCTCTGGAGTCGATTGCCAGCTACAAACCACACCATACTCGCGCTCACAATTAGTGCAGTATTGACGGCGTGATTAGCTGCTTCGTTGATTGTCGCTATTTTTTTTTTGTCTTCCCTGATGCTGTATGACTGGGAGTGGGCATTGCAGATAAGGAGTGATGGTACTCATACACGCTCACACGGCGAGCTGGTAGGGAAACAAAGGAGGAAACGAAACAAAGAAGAGGAAGAAATACGCAGAGCAATGAAAAAAAGGACGGGAAAAGAGAGGGGGACACAAACACCGCGAGAGAGACGCAGACACGCCGTCATGAAAGGGGGGAAACAAACAAGCGAATCAAGGACAGTGGGGTTGTGAGCAACAGACGCCCGCTGATATCATCGTACTGCTGCGACTGAGATGGCGGGCTGGTGCCACTTTCTGGGTGTTTGATGTCTGCGAGTACGTCTCTGCCCGTGCGCTTTTCCTTTGGTGGGTGGGAGGGAACCAGGGGGCATTGCCCTCTCCTCTCGGGTGGACTTAGAAGCCTCTTTCCAGGTCCCTCACACCCTCACCAGAGTTGCCTGCGATTGAGCGCCATCCTTTGCTGTTTGCGTGTGATATACGTTTTCTTTAGCGCTTCTCTTCGCTTTGCATGCACTTTCACGCATAGACAACAGTGCCACCACTTCCGACACCGCCCATCAGGACGCACGCGCAAACATGATGCTACCCATGTGCAAAAAGGGACACCCAGCACATATGACACTCAGCAAACCCCTATCTCTCATCCCAGCACTCCTCCCATCACAATCTCCCCCTCCCCCCCACTCTAACCCCACACACACTCCACCTCCCTACATCAACCCCACCAACACCTCCTATCAACCTAAATTAAACACAACCAACCACCCACTACCTTCAACACCACAAACCTATATTCCACTACAACCAAACACCCTTATTCCCCTATAACTCTCCACACTCATCACTCTCTCTACAACACCCCCCCAGAACAACCTATAAATATCTCCCACTTCCCTCAACCCCCAAACAATTCCACACATTCATTACCTCCTCTCAAAAATCACAACCGGCTTCTCAAATACCCTCCCCAAAACCCCATTTTCCCCACCCCCCCCCCCCTATATCCTAATACTACCCCCACTACACACTTACTCTCCCATAACATACTTACCCACCAAAAACTAACGGCCAACCCCTCTTACCTCCCAACCAACAAACAAAACCACCTACAACTTAACTACCTCCCACTCACAATTTCCCCTTACCACATCCTTAACTCACACCATAACTCCACCTATCCTAATATCTTCTTCTACAACGACCACTTCGACTCACCATCCCCCTCCTCCCACGAAGAACACCATATACATATTCCACCCTCTCACATACAACCTTAACCCAACCCCTACCATCCCCTCACAACCTCTCCCCCCCACCAACTTTACCCCTACAGAAACACCTCAACCCCTTATTTTCCACCCCACCCACTACATCCCTAACAATAACCAAAACCTTCATTTTCCCACCCAACCACTCTCATCACAACTCA
>NC_009322.2:224465-276425 GCF_000002845.2 Leishmania braziliensis MHOM/BR/75/M2904
AGCAAAGGCGCTCGCTGCGTGTGCGGGTGTGCATCAGACGCCCTCGTGTTTTCTTTCGATTTTGTGCTTCACACGCTCCAACAACGATTTGGGAGTCTGAAGTCACGCGAGTAGGGAAGTAAAAGGCAAGAGGGGAGGGAGAGGGGGAACCAAAAAAAGTGAAGGTAGGAGCAATAGAAAAAGTAGAGATGGCTGGTGCTGAACATACACACACCCACACGTGTACACACACATTTAGCGACACAACACACTTGAGTACGATCAGCACGTAGCTGCGGCAAAGAGGCGCGTGCTCGCCTTCCTCCCCTCTGGCTCACGTCCATTCCCCGTGTCGCGCTGCCGAGAGAGAGAGAGAGGGCGCACATCAGGCCGCCTGCGCCCGCCGCACGGCGTTTGCAGAGTCGAAAGCACAGGATGCTGAAAGCAAAGGAAAACAGACACGCGCGGTGCTCGCCGTGGGACAGCGGGGTGTGTCGAGACCCACCCCATGACCTTGATGGTCGTCTGCGCCACTGCAGGGCAAATGGCCAGGAGCTCAAGGTGTCTACCAGCGGCACGCACACCCGCGCAGCAATAGGAAAAGAGAAGCAACGGAAAGGGAGGGGGTGGTGGGGGCTGCGAGAGAGGGAGAGAGCCCCCAACACACGCATCCATCAGACTCTGAATTCGCAATGGCGACGCCGTCACCGAGAGGCGACGAGCGAGGGAGAAGCAAAGCAGCCAAAGGCCATTCCGACGCGCGTGGGCTGCGATGGCCGTCGGCACAGGGGCGCACTACAGCGGCACCGCGCACCCAGTCGTCCTGCTCGTTCCGTTTCACGCTGGCAGAGGCCCTCGTCAGCCGCAGCGGGAGCCGCTCAGCTTGCGTCGCGATCAGGAAAGGCTGATAACAAGCAGCCCCACCACGAGGCCTGCCATGGCAGCGAGCACTATCCCTAGCAGCACAGCCGTCACAGTGGCCAATACATACATCCTTTCACTCCACTGTCGCATCGCCGCTGTGTCGGCAGCGTCTCTCTCGAAGTCTATGACTCCCTTGATGTTGGCCTGGCACACCTCCACGTACGGCGCGCACGTGATGTAGCTGCCATTCACGAAGGCGGCGCTCAAGGTGGCCAGGTCAATGCTCTCGCCCGGCGTGCATGCGACGTAGCCGCTGCTGCCGCGCACCTGGACGCTGTATGTGCGCGCCGCCGTGTCGCACATCACGTTGGCGCACATGCGGACACACATCGCGGCATCTGGAGCGGAGGTGTGAAGTGGAGAATATACGCACAACAAACATAGGAGGAGGAGGGGCTGAAAGAGAGAACCCCTTTGGGGTCAACGGCTCGGGCTGTCACTGTATGAAAGAGGGGAGAGATTTCTACCAAAGCACGGGGAGGCCCTCTGCGTTCTCTCTTCCTGACTCATCATCTACCTCTCCCTTTCCCCTTTTGTACACACTCGTTGGCCTACCCAACCCATCACCTCCAGCATCCGCCCTCCCCTTCCCATCTGCTCCTGAAGGGCTCTACATGACAGAGGCACTAAAGAAAACAACAGAAACCTTCACCAGTGTTGCATAGCCGTGCGCGCTGTAGCAGAAGGGGAGAAGGAGGTTGTGGTGTACCGCCAAATCCACATATGCAAGAAAAAGAGAGAAGTAACGAAAAATAAAAGCTAGAGAAGCTGAAGGTGAAAGAGGGCGTAGCCAACCAGGTAAAAACTAACGCAATACAGCCACAGAGAGGCAGCCCGAGGTGAATATATTGAGAGATGGCAGACAACAAGAGAACATGAAACGCAGAAGAGGGAAAGAAAGGGCAGGAAAGGGGAGGCGCACGCACCGAAAGAGCCGTGCTATAGTCGAGAGTCAGGAAGAAAGCAACAGAAAACCAAAACAGACAAAATCAGAGAGAAAAGGGAGGCGAGGAGAAGCACCATAACAGCAGTCGAACCAACAAGAGGGGGGGGCGAAACAGGAAAGCCCCGCCCCACCCTCCTACTCTCTTGTACGCCACTGGTGTCGACACCAAAAGGCGGAGAAAGGAAAGAGGTCCAGTGCACTGAAGAGAGATTTGAGGGAGGGGGGCCACAGCGAAGCGCGTGCTGAGCAGAACGTACACATGTAAGTGCAAATACCTGGGTGCAAGAGCTTATCCGGAACGTGAATCGTGTGTGGGTGTGGGTGTATTCGACAGTCGTCGGTACAAGTGGCGGTGGAGGGGCTGCAGTAGCACACATCGAAGCGGCGACAATGATCAACTCGATGAAAGCGGAACTCAATAAAGGAAATGGGGGAAGATAGGAGGAAAAGTAAACGGTAAAATGAGAGGAAGAAGCGAAGATGCGGCTAAGGGGAAAAAAAAGAGACAAGCATACATGCAAACGTATAGACACACAAAAGACAGAGGATCACGAAGAGGAAAACGAAGAAGAAAAATAAATAAATAAAGGCACGCATAGACGCAGCGAGCGTCGTTTTTTGTTGCGCTTGCCCATTCCTGAGTCAAGAAAAAAAAAAGATGCGCTCGCGACTTTTTTAGTTGGGCGTGATGTATAGAAGTGCAAAACGGGCCGCGTGATCGGCAGAAGCCACACAAACGCATACTCCGAGAGAAAGAGAGAGAAAAGAGGAACACGCACTTGATAAAGGAGAGTCACGACGCATATGTGCATGCGGTGTAACAGCTCTAGTCTAGAACAGTAACGGCGTACGCGTTGTGAAACGTTGTGTGAAAAGGCCCGATCACATCGCCATGGCTGCTGATGTCCCTCCTCAACCCTTTCAAGCCCTTTCATCCTTCTTTTTCGCGGGCTTGTCGTCGTCGGCTGGTTAGCTGGCATTTCAATTCGCGCCTCTCCTGCTGTGTGGGGGTGTCTCTCCCTTGGAGTCCCCTCAAGAGGCGCTGTGTATAAAAGGAGAAAAAAAAGCCGTGTCAGCCCTTTGCTTTGGGTTCATTATGCAGGGAAAGGAAAGGGAAAGCGATGAGAAGCGGGGAGGCAGCCCTGGCCTTCTCCTTCACAGCTTCGCCTTTCCCTGTGATGGAACACGCAAGTCCCCCTGATGTGCTGTGTGAAGTGAGAGGCAAAATAAAGAAGGGTGAAACGTGATTGAAGGGAAAGGGGGAGAGAGAACGACGTCGTAGCACTACCCGAATAATACACGCCCAAACAGGCAAAAAATTGCAGCGCGGTGCATCACGCGAGCGGGCAGTCACTGGCCGACCTCTCCCTCTTGTCCGCCTTGATAGCCCCCTTTCTCTTCCTGCCCTTTCCTCTTGGTGTGGGGCTTGTATGCGTGCATCTGTGTAGGTGAGAGAAAAGGGGGTGTTAGCGCATACCGGTAGCATGGAAAGAAGAGGCACAGAGACACCACGAGATGATGAGGATAAATCAAGAGCACGAGAAGACAAAAGGGAGAAAAAAGCCGGCAGGAGAGAAGAAAAATGTGACAGTGTTTTCTTTTATTCTCCTATTGTCTTCATACATCCACCCAAACGGGTACAGGAGAGGAGGAAAGGAGGGACGGTGGAGTAGGAGGGCGGAGTCAGAAACACAGGAGTAGTGGTGGTGGTGGTGTGTGCGACGTCCGCAGCGCCTCGGCCAAGAGGGGCGTATAATCAATGTGTTACGGCCTACAGTTATCACCCACTACCTCCCAACAGTGAAAGGCAAAGAGAGAAAAGAGAGCTATGCCTGATTTGGGGGGGGGGGGGAGGCAATTATGAACTCTGCACAGCCGAGCCGAGAAAGGAAAAGGGGGGCAGTGAATCTACGAGCAGCAGAAGCGGGAGAAAGCGAGAAAGCAGAGAGTGAGGAAGGTGCAAGAAAAAGGAAATGATGAGGGGGAAGAGGGTGGGAGGGGGGGGGGGCACTCACGTAGAAGTGCAACGCACACAAACACACACGCACACACACCTGCAGGTCGGCCACGACCGTCCTTCCAGTAAAAATAGAACGTCGCCTGCTCTCAAGTAGTTCCTACCTCACACACATAAACCCACGCACACGCGTCATGAAGGGGCAGTGTGAGCAGAAAGGGTCGCACCGACAGCTTGATACTGAAGTACACCAACCACAACGCGTGAGACGGAGAAAGAGAAAAAAAAACGTTCGGCTTCTCCTACCTTGAGCACAAGCGCAGATTCCCGCACTGCCCTACATCGGCACCGCAGGCGTTCCACCAAAAGACGATCCGCATTTTACGACTTGAAAGGGGGAAAAAGCACAGATACACATAACGACAGGGAGCCACAGGAGTGAACGCATAAAAAAGTACGATGGAGAGATGACGAGAGTGAAGAAGAAACGAGCACATCGGAGAGTGGTGAACGTCGAGAGCATAACGCAGACGAACGAGTAGCAGGCGACAACTTGGGTACGTAGCCTCTCAGAGCGAGACCTAAATGTGCGCATATACACACGTACTGTGTCAGCTACACCCTGTGATCATCTTTCAGCCCGTGATGGCGCTGGTTGGCGCTTCTTGAAGGAGGAAGTGTCATTCTGTGTGGTGCGGACCGACTGGTTGCCCGCCCCGGAGCCACGGTAGATCGCTGAGCCTGCCGGTCGCACATCGCCACGCTGTTTGTTGGGAGAGGAGGCACCAAGGCTGGTGCGGTCATGAATGGGTGTATTAAGAGTGCGCGATGCTAGGCTCGAGTTCGATCGTCTCTTTGGTGGGCACTCCACAGCCACGGCGCTGCCCACCATCAATGCTTGGTGACGCGGCGACTTCTCCTTGTGGCACTGCACCGGCCGTTGCAGCCGCTGCGCTGGCTCCAGTGGCGACTTCCTCCGCCCCCGCGTACCGCTGCCGCCACCACCCTCTTTTCCCACCACCACTAGCGAATCGGACTGAGCCAGGATCGGCCCACGGGCACTCCCGCGCCCGCGGTGTTGGCGCCCTCCACTTGGCAAGGCCTCCGGTAACGTCAGAGGTGACGCATGACGGCTGCCAGTCGACGCACCTTCGCTATGGGGGGACGACTGCGGAAAAGGTGCGCTGATGTGCCTGACCGCGGCATTCTTGGAACTTGCCGTCTCGCTTTTGGAAGAAGAAAGGTTGCTGCTCGTGGTGCAACCCGCCTCATGGTCACCTGTCTCGTCCTCGTATGAGTACTGATACCCACCGAAGCTGCTGCTGCTTGGGCCCTTCTTGATGCCATCACGGTTCTTCACCTTCCCAAGGGTAGCGGTGTCTAACAGTATGGACCGAGAAGGCTTGCCAGGGTGCGGGTTCAGCTGGCTCGGTCCTTTTGCCTCCAATGATAGGTGCGTGGCGATGGATTTGCGGCTAGCTGCCCCCTTCAGCTCGCCGGCACCCTTAGTCAGTGCGGCTACTGTTGCGGCCACTGGAGCGCTTTGTCCTAGGATCCAAGGGTGCTGACGCAGTTGCGAGGCGGTCCACCGGTCTTTGATATTGGTCTTGGTACACATGCGAATAAAGTCCTTCGCGCCTTCGGTGGCGCTTGCCGGAATCTGATCCTCGATCTTGGAGCTGATGATGGCGAACATCACCGCCATCTGGTTGTCAAGGTTCGCGAATGGCGGCTTGCCAGTAAGCATCTGAATGACGCAGCACCCCACCGACCACACATCTGCCTCAAACGAGTATCCAGAGCAGGCAATCATCTCGGGTGACATGAAGCTTGGCGTTCCTTGCACAGACTGGGTAATGAGGGTGTCCGCCAACTCCTTGCTCTGCCCAAAGTCGCCCAGCTTGAGCTGGTCGTCTTCTGTGAGGAAGAGGTTATCGCCCTTCAAGTCTCGATGAAGGATGTGCGAGACGTGCAGGTACTCGAGTCCCTCTAGCAACTGGGCTGTGTAGTCGCGCGTCTTCTCCTCGCACAGACCGCCAACGCTCTCCACCTTGCTGCCCACAGTGCCACCCCCTACAAACTCCATGAAAATCCGAAGGGAGTTACCCTCTCGTACAGCGCCGAGGTACGTCACGACGTGAGGATGGTGCAGTCGACGCATGACGCGAATCTCCGACTCAAGCGCAGCCAACTGCTTCTCCACATCCTTGGTGAAGTCATGCGGCACAACAATCTCCTTCACAGCGATGATGCTGCCGCTGTCCAGATCTTCGCCGCGATAGACATCGCCAAAGGTGCCTCGTCCAACACGCTCCAGAAGCTTGACACTCTGCACGCGTGGCCGCTGGTCAACGGAGTTGTTCAGAGGCCTGCCGCTATCCATACCCGGACCCACAGAAGAGGTGTTCGCAGTGAATTGCGATCCTCCATCACCGAGCCGCGCCGCTGCAGGACTTGGCGCGCTCTGCGCTGCTGCGGACGCCGTGGTATGCGACGGCTGGATTGTGTTCGCCCGCGTACTAGATGAAGAAGGGGAAAGGACAACCACGGCCGGGTCCCTCTGCGGGACAGCAACCGCTATGCGAGGCCCTGCCGCTATCCCCATTGCCACATCCGCGGCGGCGTTGTTGCGGGGCTGATGGTGTGCGTTGACGCTAACGCCGCTGTACGGGTCAATCCCGCCGTTGCCGAAGATACTACCAAAGCTGTTGGACTCCCTACACGGAGGCGGAGCATTGGACTTGCGGAAACGGCTCGCCCACCCAGTGGGTGCGGATTTGTTCTCAGTGAGGCCGGTGAGGCTGCAGCTGGGCACACTGTCGGAGATGACTGTGTAGGACATGCTGTGGCCTGAGCCCTCCGTTTCTGCAGAGTTCGATGACGCGTCGGAGTCGCACGCGTAGAAAGACGGGTCATCACTGTAGCTGAGAAAACTCTCCTCCACCTCGCGACTGCTACCGCTGGGAAAGCTGCGGCGCATACGGGCACGAGACCCGTGGCCTGCCCGTGACGCACGACTGCGGCCCATGGAGCTGCCTACTTTGCAACCATGCCATGACCTGCGATGGTCGAAGAATGACGACGTCGAATCCTCCGTCTGCTCCTCAATGGCAACGCTACAGAGCTCACTGCGCACCTCACTCACGGAAGCCTCACTTGGGATGCTAGCCGTGTTGAAACGTGAAAGCAGATGAGGTGGACGGCTGTTCTCACCACTGTCTAGTGGCACCAACTGCATCACGCATGCCAGCGGATTCTTGAGCGATCTGACAATGCGTCGGGAGGCGGTACAGTCACGAGACATGGGGGAGCTGATCTCCGTGGCGAGGCCAATGTTGACCCCATTTGGTCGCGCGTAGCCTACGTTCTTTCGGGAGTGCATATTCATTGGCTCAAATGCTCTATAAACACGTACTCTTAAAAGAAGACAAAACACAAAACGTAGCCTCACGCCAGCAAGGAGAAATCTAGAGAAGGTAAGTGAAGAAGAGAAAAGATGACAGCCACGTCCTCGACACAGACGTGGACACAGAAGCACACAAACTGACACGTGTGGATGCGCAGGTAGGCGCCAACGTGAGTCGGTATGGTGAGTGCGTGACTGAAGTTGCGCCTGGCTGGCTATCTTTTTCCGCTCCTCTCTGAAGGTACTCCCTCGCTTAATCAACAAACGAGAGAGAGAGACGGACGACGGAGGGGGGGGGGGGTAAAATAGATTCGAGAAGCAAGAAAAGGGCGACAAGAAGGAAATACCAAAAGGGGGAGAAGAAAGAAGATGGGCACAGGGGAAACCGAGAACAGAGAGGGAGAGTGCAACAGCTTGTAGTCGATTGCGCTTGAGGCAGTCGAGAGAAAGGCGCGAGACCAAATTGCAAAGGGGTGAAGCCAGACGCGCGCAATGGAAAGAGAGAAATGAAGGCAGTGACTGTAATAGTACTGGAGAGCACCGAAATGTGTGGGAAAGAAAAGAAAACACAGCAGCAAGAGGGGGAAAGGGCTGTCCGATGTAAGGCGAAACGGAAGGAGGTGCAAAAGAGGGAGGAGGAGGAGGAGGGGGAGGAGGAGAGGGGAGGAGAAATGCCTTTGGCGACTGCGCCAACAGTAGCCACCGCTTCACCACAGAAAAAAAAACACGCGCAGTGAAGGGGGCAAACACACGACAAGAACAGAGAAGCAAAAAGAGCGGCAGCAACAGCGAATAAAGATGAAGATACCAAAGAAAAACAAGAAAACGAGCGAAGTAAAGAAGGTCAAAAAAAGAGCAATCGGGAGAAGGAGAGACAAACCAGCCGAGGAGGGAAAGAGAAGGAGAGGAAGGAGATGTGGGTGGAGCGCGCGAGAAAGAGAGGGGAATGGAAAAAAAATTCGGGTGGATTCGAAGAGGAAAGGGAGAAGGATGGCGAAAACAAACACAAAAGATGCGGAAAGAGCAGAAGAGGGGAGAAGACAGAGATACGCAGGCCACGCCGTCGTATTAGTCGACGTAAGGTGGTACAGCTGGGATGGGAAGGGGGTCTTGTCCAGGCCTTTTCTTCGAGCTGCTCTCCGGGGCCTTGGCCCACACACACACACACACGCGTGCGAAACAAAAAGAGTGAGGGTGGGAAATAAGAGGAGAAACCCCCAAAGGAAGCGAAGCAAGACGGCGAGGGAAAAGAAAAGTAAACTATAGGAGCCTGCGAAGCAAGCTAAAATGTGTGCAGAAGTGGCACAATCAAGGAGGAGAATGAAGGCGTTCCGGTGGAGAAACAACAAAGGCGGGGGATGAACACACCCACAGACATGCACACTTAAGCCAACGTGAAAGGCGAGGTGGTGAAAAAGAAAGAAGGCCACAAAGCAGCTGCGACTGTATCACTTTTTTCCCCTGCACGTGTCTGCCTGTGCGTTTTAGAACCTACTCCCGCACGCACGTACACAAAGTCGATATGTACACACACACACACACGCGCAGAGTTAGCACACAACGATCTCTGTTGCACCCCCCTTGTGCGTCTACGCTGGTCCACCCTGTTTCCTCGCTCGCCTTGCGTGTGCGTTTGCTGTGCCTTCCCCTACTTTGCCTCCTCCGCTGCTTCGCGCCAGTGCCTTCGAAAAACTACTTCAAGACAAACAAGAAAAGAGAAGATAGAATGCACAGAAGTTGCGCACCAGTATATCCAAGCGTCAGATAAAGGGAAAAAAAAAGCTGCACAACCGCACGCACAGACATACACATACACACGACAAGACAAAGAAATCAAGAGAAAAAGATATATATATATATAAAGGATTTCGAACACCGAGCCAAGAAACAAGGGCTAATAGGTACCACAATTTGCGTTCGCTCTCTATCCCTGAAGTTTCTCTTCAAACACTTTATACACGACTTTTGTATATGTGCAGCCGCGGCACCGCTCTGCCACGTCAAGGGGGGGGGGGGGGGGGCACACGCACACTTCAGAGCGCACGCTAACAAAAATGTAGCAGGGTGTACGCTGTTCCTAAACGGCCCTTTCAGTACGAGAGAGAAAAGGAAAAAGAGAGGAGCGAGATAGGAAAGGAGGTCTGATAATGATCTTCCACTTGCTTTTGCCGTCACGCTATACCTTGTTGTTTTCTTTTCGCTTTCTGTAGGTGGGTGTCATTCCTCTCCCCGCCCCGTATCCCAGCTGCAACTCCCTCTCCTCTACTACGAAGCGAAAGCACAAGGAGAGAGACCACCTCGGCGGTAGATACGCGCAGTGCTGAAGTCAGACAAGTAAAAAAGGGACAAAGAACATAGAGGAGGTAGAGAAAAAGCTGCGATACCCCTACTCTTCTTGGAGGGAGGAAGCGTGAAGTGCCGAGGGAATGCGCCGCTCGTCTCCGTTCTTTATAGCAAAAGGCGAAGTGGTGTGGCAATGACTCAAAGAGCACACCTCCTCTTACGGAGGGGACTCGGGTGGATAGAAAGAGAGAAACGGAAATGGATGTACAGTGCTCGGCAGTGTGTGTACGTGTGTGATTGGTTTGGGTTAGCTAAAGGAAAAGGTGAAAAGATCCCCTTACTTCCCCTCTCCCTTCTCGCCGCTTGGGAGTCAACTGGGGCCCGCTTTCGATGTGAAATCGTAGCCAAACAAAAAAAAGCGGAGATCAAAAAACGATGGTGCGCGTCCTTTGGTGGTGATGAGAGTTGGTGGTAAGCGGACACAGAAAAGGTGTGCGCCACGCCTTTGTAGGGAAGGGGACGGAGGTACCGGCGCACACAGGAAAACACACAGTAATGGGTTCCTTTCTTGCTCTATTGTTGCTACCTCGCCTCCTCGCTTGGTCCTTCTTGAAGTTCGTTGCGACAGGCGGTTACGAATATGGGAATTTCTGAGGAATTTGTGAATTGTAAAGCGGGAGGGAGAGGGGAGTAGACGCGCATACATACGCTCGCACCAACTGCACGTACACTCTTTCTCGCTCAGCACAGGTTCCCGGACACGCACACAGAAAATAGCGCGTGTCAACTACGTCGTCCCTGGGGAACTGTACAAGCACTCGCAACGGATGCAGATCGTCAAACTACACGATAGGTAAGAGTAACATGGAAAGTGTAGAAAAAAAAAAAAGTGAGGGAAGAGGAAAGCGAGAAGGAGCGACATTGATAGGCGATGTGACAACAACGCGAGCAGACGTGGAGAGAGAAGACGGATGAAGGTAAAGCTAGCAGAACGCCGTCACTTTCGAAGGCAGCACGCCCTTTAGTTCCTCTTTATCCCAGAGGACACCAGCACCAAAGAGGTACCAAAAATAAGGAGAAACGGCGGATAAACAGCTACAGCGGAGCAGTGTGTCCGCACGTGCGGCAACTATGCTCTGACGACCTATCACAAAAAGGAAATACGGCGTCACCTCTCGAGAGAAAACAAGCTGGCCTTGTGACTCCCGTCGTTGTATGCCTATCTGCCTCAGGGTCTTTCTTTCCTCTGTATAACACGTAAAGGGTGAGCTGAGTCAGCGTCGACTCGTGTTCCAGGAAAGTTGAGACTTCTGCGCAACGAAATCAAATACGAACGGAATGGAAAATAATTCTCCTTGCACATAAGCGAATACTCCTTGCAGTGTAAGGTAAATAAGGTGCTAACGCACACACACACACACACACACACACACACACACCAGTAGGCAGCGAGGGCTGCGTGGGCACTCTGCCTATCGCACGGGCGACATGAACGTGCTCACTGTCGCAGGTCGCCAAAACGCAACGCCATCCACAACCCGACCGCCGACATCAGTGCCGATGAATCGCTCTGCCCCCCCCCCTGCGCCTTAGGCGCCTGACTCCGTCACAACCAGAGACGACCCGGCAGTGGCAGGGAGAGAGGGGCCGCTTGGCCACCCCACAGAGTGGGTGCTATAGACTCTCATACCGCACTGTGGGGTTCCTCGTCATCAGGGAGAATGAGTGAATTACAGGTGAAAAGGAGGAAGGTGCCAACCATATGACAGTAAGGCTGTACAGCCGCTGCCTTTGGTGATATGTCCGTGAAGAGGCCTGAAGAGTGAAAAATTAGAGAGAAGATGCAGCTGTGTGACTGGATGACTTGTATAACTTCACCTTATCGCAGTGTACGCAATTCTAACAGTTACGTGCAGTGCATGCTGCGAATGTGTTTCACAACTCCGCTACAAGCAATACACCTGAGTGGCAGTGCAGATCCCTGCCTCCAGCACTGCAGCAGCTGCGGCTTCATTGAAGCCGGGAGGACCGCACAGGACAGCCGCTTGAGCAGGGGGGATATCTATACCTTTTAAAGTCTCTGCCGTGAGACGCCCGCCACAAAGCACGTGCGAGGCGAAGGATGTGGACTCCACTGATGCATCCTGCTGTGACGCGCGAGAGAAGAGAAGCACAACACAAAATGTGTGCCTCTGGATCGGCAGAGCCTTTGAGTAGCAGGCGGCAAGTCGACTGAGCTCTTCTCCCAAGATAAGATCGTCGGGTGTGTGGACAGAGAAAATTAAGGTGGCGCTGCACGATTGCGTCTCGAGCGCGTTGGAGGAGATGGAGTACAGGGGTGTAATACCAGTTCCACCAGCAAGTAGCACCACGTGGCGCTCCTTCGGCTCAGCGCGCTGCACAGAGGGGTCTATGTCGAGCCGCCAGGAGGGAGCAAAAGGGCCGTCGAAGAAGACTTCATCGCCCTCTTTGCGGTCAAAGAAGTACCCAGATGTGCGGGCAGTGGGGTAGTGTTTCATACAAATCGTGAAGCTCGTCACCTCCGTCTTGAACAGCGTGTAGAAGCGGCCCTCATCCGCACGCAGGTTGCTGTAGAGTTTGATGTATCCACCAGGAATGATGTCGAGTGGCTTCCAGCATGAAAAAGTGAAGTACTGGATGGTGCCCGTTGAGTTCGCCAGCTTTATCTCCAAAATCCGAGCGGACTGAGCCTTGAGTCCCGCTGGTTGGGTGTCAGCGGAATCTAGCTCAACCGCGGCCGCTGATCGTAGCGGAGACTGCCCGTTTGCCACACCTTCCACAGGACCCAGGCAGAACTGCTGCACCATTTTCTTCGCCTTATGGCCGTGAATGCGCATAAAAACGTCGCCGCACTCACGACCGTTGCTGTTCAGCAGCACGTGTAGGCCACCAGGGTGCTTGTCGCGCATTGGTGTCACGTCGTAGGCATAGCCAAAAAGAAGAAGAATGATCCGCCTTGGATCCACACTGAGGGCCCTCGTGATGTCGGCCATACGCACATGCGCAGGGACGAGAGCAGCAGTTGATGTCTCTTCAGCAGCGGCAGACGCATTCTCGGGTGCCGCTAGCTCGCCAATCAAGAAAGCAGGCAGCTTCTCTGCTGCAGTAGCACTATGCATGCTGAAGAAGGCCTCCGTCACGTCTTTGCCGTTGTTGCTCCGCAGCGCGGAGCTGCCGCCAGGATGAAAAGGGAGAAAAGTAGTCACATCGTAGACCTTGTCATGAATTACTACCAGCGTGCGGTCTGGGTTTATGGAAATCAACTCCTGCACTTCCGCCATCGTCAATAGCTTGCGGTACGAGCGCTGCTGCTGTGGAATCGTAAGCTTGCGCAGCTCCTCTCCCGGTACCGCCATAGGCACCTGCTCCGCTGACGGAGGCGGTGTGGTAGGAGCTACCGTCATGTGCACCTCCGCTGCCTTCGGCGCTGCTACGTTGGAAGTAGGAGGTGGAGCGCTATGTTCGGTGTCGGCGTGAACTTGCTCCTCCTCCCTGTGTGGAGATGCGTCGGCGCTACCCTTTGGGTGATTTGAGCCCATGAGGTATGACCAAGAGAAGCAACTAGCAAAGGGAGAGAGAAGATTTGTGCTCGTACAGACGGCAGCGGTGCCTTCGAGAGCGTGAATGCGCTGGACGTGAACGTAAACTATCAAAAGAAAACTAAACGCGCACGAAGATGGAGCAGCACTTGGGAGTACAGAAAAGGAACTCAGCCGCTCTGAGCTCCGTTCGTGCACGAGGCCCTCGCGTTGCTCGCACCTCTCCTTGTGCGTTGCGTGAAGGCCAAAGAAGCACAGTCCGATTCACAGAGACAGTGAAAGAGGGCGCCCCTCTGATGAAAAAGAAGCGCAGATAAGGGGGTAAAAAGTAGTGGACACCTGCACCCACGGAGCGATGATGGCCCATTGGCACCTACGAATCTCCGCCCTTAGAGGCCTACGAACACGTCAAAGGGAACCATAAAAGTAGCGAAGAAAAAAAAGCATGAGACACACTTTGTGCGACTGTGTTTTCACACACAGCTGAAGCTCTCTGCCCCAGACCACACGATCGCCGTGAAGTCTCCATTAGGCCACGATGTCCACCATGTGCTTTTCAAGTGAGCCTGCCCACTTATGCGTACTTTCGATGTATGGTTGTTTACCTCAGTATCGACAAAGGCCAACGCAGACAGAAACGAAAATAAATGGAACGCATTATTCGAGTTACCAATGGTGAGAAAACAAACCATAAACTTCTCTGTCAAGCACCGTCGCAACGGCCGGTGTCTTGCCCTCATCTCCCGCTCGTTTGTAGCTTAACGCGCAGCGGAGTGCGTCTGTATGCGTGTATGTGGGTCAGATAACGATAACATCCCTCTTGTGGGCATGAGAACGCAAGCGAGGGTGCGAGACCTCTCCCAGTGCCCGTGATAAAACACAGATAGGGGAGTCCTTTCCACTTTCAATCACACACACACACACACACACACACGACCGACTAGCTCCTACACTACAGATAGGAAACCAAGCCAGAAACCACACGATTTTACTCAGCAAAGCAGGCGCAGATATGGTACCCTCGTAATACATATACGCCCGTCACGACGCAGCTGTGATCCCGGGAGACTCAAGCGAGGCGCTTTGTGTTTTTCTTAAATCTTTTTGCCTTTTCGAACTTGCCGTTGGACGCTGTAGAGAGGTTGCGCGACGCGGCCGAAAGGTGCTTCACCTCCTCCTGTGCCTGCATTAAGTGCACGGAGCGGCGCTTGTTGTGCTCCTCCTTCTTCTTCTGCTTTTCTAGGCGAGCGTGCTTCGTGCGGAGGTCATCAAGAAATGGGTCTCCGCCATCCTCGGCAGGCATGTACCCTGACTTCACCTCACGCAGCCAGTCATACTTGTCGCGGTCCTCGCGGGCACGCTTGCCCCACTTGTCCTTCCACTCCTGGCGATCCTCGTCAAAAACGCGGTTTGACTTCTTTCGATGAATGTCGATGCCCTTCTTGACCGCAAACTTCTGCCATGCGGTGAGCGGTTTCGGTTTCGGCAACGCCTTCTCGCGAGGCAGCTGCATCACCGGCTGCGGCAGCTGTACTAAGGTCGTCGCACTCTCGTATTTGGTCTTCTTCACCTCCGTCGGTAAATGAACAAACTCGCCGAGGAGCGCTTTGAGTGCATTTGTGCAAGAGCTGATGAGATCCTCCTCGCGACGCATTGGTCCACTCACAGTGGACACATCCGTCACCGTCAACAGACCCACGTCTAGCTGATACTCACTCATTGCGGCTGTCTTAAGGTATGAGAGGGGAGGTGGACACTACGCCAGCTCGGGGGCATGACGATTTGGGCAGTCGTGTTTTTGTGGAGAGTGAAGAAACAAGAGACAAGAAAGGGGTGAAGACGCGGCTAAAGTGAAGGATAAAAGCAAGAGAGGGGAAATCGCGCATTTTTGTTGAAAGCAAACAAGTCGTGATGCATATTGCCATCCTTTAACAAGATTAGAGCCATAGACACGGATATTGAGGAAGACAGGCCAAAAAGTGCACAAGTCCGACAGGGTGGGAGGACGCGCCACTCCTCCAACTTTGAATAAAGACCCCGCCTCTTCTTACTGCGAACGGACGCATCCCATATACAGACACAAAGCCCACACCCTGCGATTCTAGCGTGCGCACATCAATGTGGGTGCAGGTGCATCGTTGGCATGTCACTGAGGCCATAAAGTGTGCGAACTTTTCGACTTACTTAGCGTGGAGAGGACTAGCAAAGCGAGGCAGCACGCGTAGCATAGCGGCGCGAAACCGAAAAAATGGGGGAGGAAGAAATAGCGAGCGCTGTTCCTTTTAAGAGAAGAATGACCCCCAGATGAGCAAGTGCTTGGTGCTCCTGCAACAGTGATCTGCGCGCAGCGTCCTCAGAGAGGGGACGGTGACGCTGCTTGCTCACAGACCGTAGAAGAGAAAAGAAAGGAGACAGTGCAGCCGCCTCCGTATGTCAATGGAGGCGCTCAAGAGAGCAATTTTGCAGGCTACAACTCTTCGAAGGGCACAAGGTCACCGCGGTCATCCTCCCTCCCCTGCCCCTCGCGCAGCATCTTCACTCGCGCCATGCCCTTCTCTGTTTCGTCCGGCGCAATCAGCACGGCGCGGTCAGCGCCGATGCGGTCTGCGTAGCTGAAAGTCTGTACAATCTTCTTGGAGTCCATAATGATGTCGGCACTGCGGCCCTTGTCACGCAGCTGCTTCAATACCTTCAGGGCGGTGCCTCGTTGAGACTCGTTGAACGGAATCACCACATCATCCACCTTATGCGGCAACGGGTTAAGCAGCCTCTTCTTCTTCAGCAATTCAACAATTACGCAGTCGCCAAACCCGAACCCGACGCATGAGACAGGCTGTGGGCTTCCGTACAGGGTGAATAGGTTGTCGTAACGGCCACCTCCACAGATCGCGCGGAACTCACCACTGCGGTCAAACGCCTCGAAAACGATACCGGTGTAGTAAGCGAGCCCACGCACAACGCTCGGATCAAACTGGACCCAGTCGCCGTATCCGTACATTTGCATCTGCACGAAGAGCTCCGTGAGCTCCGAGAGGGCGCCATTTTTGTCAAAGAGGTCCTTGTCAAAGTCATCAACGGACTTGAGACTAAGTGTCCTGATGATGCCATCCGCCTGCTGGGCATCCAAGCCCAACTCCTTCAGCTCCGCTCGGATTTGCTCCTCAGGCAATTTCTCCATCTTGTCGACAATCACGCACACGGAGGCAAAGAGAGAATCTGGCACACCAGCGCCGGTGAGTGCGCACTGCAGCAACTTGCGCGAGCTCACCTTCACGCCGACGTCCTGCGCGGTGAGGCCGAGGGAACTCATTGCTGTGCACGCTGCACACAAAAGCTCCACCTCTGCAGCCACGCTCTTCACGCCGACGATATCCATATTCCACTGGTAGTGCTCACGGCGACGACCGCGAGAGATGGCCTCGTAGCGCCAGCACTGCGGGATGGAGTACCACTTGGCAGGCAGAAGGAGAGAGCGGCCCTTCGAGAGCTGCAGACGCACTAATGACGGCGTCATCTCCGGTCGCAGTGTGACGCGGTGGCCACCCTTTGTCACAAAGTTGAACATTTGGTCTGTAATCTCCTCCCCCGCCTTGCGGATGTAGAGCTCCTCTGACTCTAGAACCGGGGCGTCGTACTCCTCGAAGCCGAACTTTCGGGCCGTCTCGTGGAAAACGCCGAAGAGGTGCCTGCGCACGCGCATGTCCTCCGGAGGGAAGTCGCGGCAGCCCTGCACCGGCTCTTTCTCAATCATGTTCGCCTGGCTCTTCTTCTTGGACCTCTTCGATACTACCCCTTCCGGCTGCAGCAGCGCCTCCTTCTCGGCGAGCTTCACCCTCAGGTCGTTGATTTCCGCAAGAAGCTCGGCATTGAGTGAGGCCGTCGAGGACATTCTGACGCTCACCCACTTAGACGACCGGCAATAGAAATGCTTCGTTGTTGATTTGTCTTAGTGTGAAACTGTTGTCTCAAAACCGCCCATATATCGAACATGGCCGACGCACACGCGCACGTGCGCACACACATACGGACCGGGAGAGAGGTGCAAAGGTGGAGAATAAAGTCCCGCAGAGAGAATCAAGGGAGAGAGACATGCGTGAAGTTCGTTCGAATGACACACGTGTAAAGAGGAAGGTGATGGCCAAGTCGAGAGACAGCACTGACGTGGTGCCAGTCACATAAGGGAAGAGCAATACCGGCACGCACAGAAGCAGTAAGCGGAAATGTGAGTCCATCATCTTGAAGTTCCGTTGACAGTTGCTTTTCCTCTCTGTGCATTACTAGAACGGCTCCATCTGTCAGTAGAATAAGGAGCAGAGTGAATCTTTCCATCATCCTCACGTGTCTGCCGCTGCCACAACGCGCGCGGCAGGTGCGTGTTGCTACGCAGATGCACTACGGGAAGAAGAAAAAGAGGGAGCGCTACTTCATTCATAGAGACAGACACACAATTCATCAGACTTTTCCAGGCTGTACATTGTGCGGCGCTCGTCCACGGAGTGTAAAGCCCCTCACCATTTGCGGACACTCAAAAGGGATACAAGTCTCGTCATGAAGCTTCACGTCGCCTGCGCAGGAACTCCATGTGCAGTAGCTGATAGGAACGCGCATTCAGCTTTCGGATAGGCGTCGCTGGAACCCCGGCGTACACGGTGTAGGGGGACAGCGTCACCTCGGGGGGCACCCACGTTCGAGCCAGCAGCCACACACCATCTGGAAGGTGCGCCCCAGTGGACACCACACACTGCGCATCAAGTCTAACCATGTGCCCGATATCCGCCGCTTCACATACCACCTGCTCTCCCACGTACACAAACGACCCGACACGGACACGCGGCTCAGCGCACGCGAAACCCTGGTTTACATAGACGCGAACTGGGGGACGCACAACTGCACCGGCACACAAAACAAAGTAGGCGCCAATCGAAAATGCAGCCATATCAGTATGAACAACAGCGCTGCCCGAAACGTAGGAGCCCTCAGCAAGGGTGCTAGTTCCCCCACGACAGTCGAACGAGTTCGTTAGCCCTGAATTTGTGACTCTTTCAACTTCCCTCGCGCCAGAGGTAACACGGTCACTTGTATTCCCTTCGATTAACGGGTTCAGTGCCCCTGAAGTCATCAGTGGGGGCACAGGCTTAGCCTTTCCACATTGCAATTGCATCTCTCGTGTCTATGTATGAGAAAAAGAATGGGAGTAAAAGGATATATAGAGAGAGAGAGAGCGAGAGAGAGAGAGAGCGAGAGAGAGAAAGAGAGAGCTCCATGATACAGCAGGGAAAGACGCTGGGGGAGCAGAGAGGAATCCCCTCGATCGGGTTCCAAAAGCATGTAAAGCCTCGCTAGTCGCAAAAAAATAGGGGCGTGTTCGCTTGCATGACTGCACAGATGTGGCCTACGCAAAGAGAGACGGACTGCAGCGCAGCACGGCGAAATGTGCAGAAAAAAAAGAGAACGCGGGCCCTACAGGGATACGCGTGCGCACCTCTGAGGTCTTCGAAAGAGTTTCCCCTGATATTATGACCTCGAACTCGATCGTCTTCTCTTTTCTACGCGTCCTGCGGTGCTTGTACTCTGTTAACCCAATGATGGCAAATGTGAAGAAAAAATACTTCGAAGACTACCACGGATCCTCGCGGCGCTCACTGCGCGTGATGGCGATGTCGGGCTCTTGGAGTACCCAGTGTCCTCTGTAACGCTGGTTGATCCAAAGCGCACCAGGGCGTCGGGGAGCAGTCAGGTCCACCTTTGGTGCATGCGGCAGCTCGGTCGGCAGCGTTGTTTCAACGTGCTCTTCTAAGTTATTGTGCGCGCTCTCCGCGACCTTGCCGAACGCAGACGCGTAGGATGTGTGGGCACCCTTGAAGAAGCCTCGCTGATCCCTATGACGTCCATCCCGCATTCCTTTTCGTCCCAGGAGCAAGTCCAGCTGGCGGATAAGCGGATCATCGTCCATACGGAAGTACTTGAGCGCTGCGTAAAGTTTCTTGGAGTACTGTTGTGCAACCTCCAACGAGGCAGCCATGGTGAAGCAAGGGCGAAACACCTCCACCTCGCGAAAAAATTCCTGCTCTATTGCGTGGCACGCAGCTTTGTTCTTGTCGGCCACAGCGTTCCGGTGAGCCAGGTGTAGCTTCATGAGCTGCAGAGCGCCGTCAACAAATGGGGTACTGTTGTGTAGGGCATTGGAGCACCACACGCTGCATATGCGAAACATGGCGAAGGAAAATGTTGCTGCTGATGAGACGACGAGCCACCGTGGACTTTGAGAGCAGAAACTTTTCGGTGGGTGTGAAGATGCTTGCGAGAGTACTCTGTCACACGGAGGGTTAGCTCTAGATGAGAAGTAGAAAAGAAGAGAAAACCCAACAGCACCACGCGGTAAAGGGAAGAATAACAGCGCATTTCAGAAAGGACAAAGGAGCGGCATTGGGAAAGGGAGAGGAGGAAAGCCTTGGAAATAGGGAAAAATAGACACAGCATGGCGCCACCTCCTCCTCTCCTCCCCCCCACCACCACCACCACCACCAATGTGTGGAAGACTTGATGTATGAATGTGCTTTCCGTTCAACCTTAAGGTAGTCCTCCACATGGACAGGGGGTTTGCCTCTACCACCCACATGTGCCCTCTGCTCTTCCCTCCACTCTGCATCTCTCATCTTCGCAACACACTGTTCCTTCATGGGCCTCACTATAACGCACACGCGTGCCTTCACTCCATCGTGGTCTTTGTTCGTTTACACGTATCACTGGTGACAGTAAGAAAACCAGACACACATGCACACAAGTATATCCGTGAATAGTGACAAGCACATACACACACGCACTACTACACGCATACACTACAACAATCATCAGCGCAAGCGTCGCACACGCCATCTCTGCCCCACAGCACTTCTCGCAAGAGAAAGCGACGATGCGGTCAGTTGTACTGCGTGTTGTCCCTGAGGTACCCTCTTCCAGAGGCGACTCAGGTAAGTCGGTTAACCCACGCGATGAGGGCCAAAGCGGCGCCTTCGGAACAGCGACGTGCACAACAAGAAACGGAAGAAGAGCTAAAAGGTCAGGAACAACCTCACGGCTCCCCTGAGTAACCGAAGCGCTTGCTCTTGACGATTCGAGGGACTTTCTTCCACTTCTCTTGACGCGCTACACTCTTAAAAGCTGCAGTGCGATCGTAGACGCGATCTTCGTGAACGTAATCCTCCGGCAGCAAACCCTCCGCCTTCCATTTCTCAATCTTGTCCTTCACAATGCCGTCTACCTTGGCGTTCGAGCTGTGACCACTTGCGGCGAGATGGGATGGGGTGTAGTCAAAGTAGAGCTGTCGTGGAGAGAACTGGCGCGGCTGACGAATACTGGCATGCCAGCAGACGTGGTAGAACATCGAGTCGTTCTCCTTTAGCGGCACGCGCAATTTTTCCGCACCGTGCCCACGCAGGTCGGCGTACGTGATGCGCAAAAACTTCACCTTCCTTTCGCCAAAGTGGAAGAGGTACTTTTTGACGTAGTTGTAAATAGCCTTATCATGTACCGCGTTTAGTGCGTATACGAGTGAGCGCGCCTCCACACGATCCAGATCCGCCTGCACGTCTGCCATCTCCTCCAGCACCAGCCTCACCCCCGCTTCGTCTCCTTGGCGACCAAGACTCTTCAGCAGGTAGCTCCACTGCGGTGTGTCGAAGGAAGGAGTGTAGTTCCACCCATCCTTTAGACATTTCGTAAAGATGGGTCGCCACTCTGTGTTGTCCGACTTGCTACAGCAGAAGAGAACAGCCTGCACGAGCGGGAGAGGTGGCGCAGACGTGCTGTCATCGCGCATAAATCGAGGAGCGCAGTGCTTGTTCCACAGCGCCATCGCCTCCGTCCCGCTGCGCTGAAAGGCACAGTGCTGAAAAATTTTTGCAAGCCAGCCATCGCGGGCTGCGGCGTCGTCGATCAGTGGACTAAACCTCTCAAACTCATCAATCACCTCCGCGACCGGTGTGTGCGGAACCGCACGCCCGTGAGGAAGCTTCTTTAGCTGCGGTTCAAGTCCTACAAGAAAGGCAGGGTGCATCTCCGTCGAGATCCACACACCACGGTACTTGTTCACGGAGCTGTGATGGGGCTGGTAGGGTGCCGGAAGAGAGCGGTTCACACTGCTAGGGCGCTCCATCCCCTGCGGTAAGTTGTAGTGCCAGTGACACTGGCTATACATGAGCATTGGCGACGTATCGGGGTTTATTGGGGTGTACCCCAGTAGTCGGTGCGACGTCCGACGAAGCATGGCACACGCTTCTTTGTCTGTGGGAAAAGCAAATCGCTCATGCGAAAACGCCGTTTGGCGCTGCTTGTATCGCTCACAAACGAGAGAGAAAAAAGAGCGTTTGCTAGAACGCTAGTGAAGAGGTCAGCAGGAAATGTTGTAGACGAGGGAAAGAGGAAAGACCGACATATAGAGCTGGTTCTGAGGTGCCGAGACGCGCTCAAGGATTCGATGTATCAGGCCCATGCAGATATAGTGGGGGAAGCTTCTTTGCGGCACGCAGTCGTCACACCACACAGTCTTCGAACGAAGGAGAGAGACGAGAAGTCGACGTAAAGAACAATAAGGGATTCGTAACACGAAAAGAAGTCGTGGCCTCAGAGGCGTCGTGAATCGGTGCGTCCTGGCTTGGGTGTGTGTGTGTGATGCAACACATTGTGTTGCTTGTGTTAATTCCTTGAAATTAGAACAAACCCCGCTGCTGCCCACCGCAATACACGCACTACCACGACTCACATACACCCCTGACAGACGTGCACACATTCACGAGCATCGCACGCAAGCTACACGAGAATGCATCAACCAAAAAAAAAAATTTGCACAGCGGAAGAGAGAGGGGAGGTCGAGCCGTGAAAGCCAGTCAACAGTCGCAAGAACAATACAAACAGGAAAAAATGCATCGGTCTCCGGGTTGTGCGTGCAGATGTGTGAATGTGTGTACATGTACAAAAGTCAAACTCCCTTCCTCTTCCCTACGCCTCGCCGTCTGCGATGAGGACAACGTCACAGGTAACCAGCACTAAAAACAGGGAAAGGGAAGAAAAGCAAGAGGAGCGGTGCGTCTCCCCTCACCACACCTGAAGCATGTGGACGTAAATGGTACCTTCCATGAGAAAAACTGAGTGAGGAAACCCTAAGACACACGCACAGATTAAAAAAAAAAAGAAAAGCGACAAACAAGTACGCTAAAGACACGTTGATAAATCACAGCAGAAGGAGACCGCACACTGAACTCAAGTGTGCGGCGAGCTACCTCGAAGCGAACGAGAAAAAGAGAGGAGTCATTTTAATGACCGTAATTTCGCTTCGACGTGCTGAGTAGGCAACAATAAAAGAGACGAGACTGAGCAAGATGCACTGCTCTCGCAAGAGAGGCTCCAACAACTTTAGCTATGACCAAGTGGAACACAGAAAAAAAGATAGCACAAGGCGGGCAAACGCAGAAAACTCCTAGCCAAACTTCTCGAAAAGGGGGTATGTTTCGTGTAGCTCTTTCATATATTGAGAGTGGAAATGGAAAACCTGAAAGGAAAAAAAGACGAATGCGCTACATCAATAGCTGTCTTGTATGATGGAAACTGCTCGCAACATCCACGCCACAAATTCGAGTGCCGCATGAGTGAGGCGAGACCCTTCATTACCCCGCGTAGCCTATCAGAGCTGTAGTAACGGAAACCAGACGTAGTCGACCTCGACACAAATTCAAATACCACTTTTCATTTCTCTCCTTCGCCGAAAAAACTGCGCCATGGTCTTTTTTTTTTTGCGAGTACATCTGTGCTGCAACTGGAAGAAAAAATACATCCTCGCAGCACGGATGCCCGTAGCAGAGAGAAGATCTTGAGCTGCTAGAGAACCCACTGCCCGATCCTTTCTTAGCAACCATACAACAACTTGTGTGAAGAGTAACAGCAATGGTAAAAGAGTACTAAAAGGCCCCGGGGCAGAGTTCGATAGAATTGCCTGCATTTGTGGGTGCTCGTGTCCCCTGCATCGGTTCAGGTTTTTCTTTTCGGTCCCGTGCAAACGCAACTGTGCTATAAAAAAAAAAAGGACTACTACAAAATTAGTAAGCCCCCCACGAGGCCAAGACGGAAGGAGGCAGGAAGGATGGAGCAAGAAACATAAAGGAGGACAAACAAATGATGCGAAGCATCCCATCTTTTGATGGAGCCCACGTGGAGGGACATAAGTGCTCACACAAAGACAGCCCCACCTTCACCTTCACCAGAGAGACGAGGGCCACACTGTCGGGTATTTCTACTTGATGAAGCAATAGATGCCATGGATCTGCTTCTTCGAGGCGCGCTCTTCCCCACTGAGTATCGAAGGAAGGGCCCGGTAACCGTAGCGAAGAAGAGCAGGGCAGAAAGCGGAGGTAAAGGTCCGCTCCATGCCGTTCGCCTCGAACGTCATCTGCACCACTGCTATCGTAGACTGGTCGCAATCCGTGAAGGAAACCTGACTCCCATTCATACGCGCTACCCCTGCGCCATGGATGGTGACATTCATCGACGTCAAGGGTGAGCAGTTGAGGAGGCGTGGACCACCAATGATCCTGAAGCTCAACTCAGGAGACTTGGCTGTGTCGATGTCGGTTTTAAGAATGTACCCGCAGCGACCGTTGTCAGAGAACCGTCCACGTGCCCAGGAAAGGCACCGCTCGCTGTTATCCACGTCAACAAACTGGATGCCCAGGCTGGCCGCAGTGCCCTCTGCATCTGGCAGGTCCATAGACGTATCATCAGAGTTCACCGTGCAGAACGCGAAATGCGTCAGTAAGTCCTTCCGCGTCAACTGAGTCGTGACGAGACTCGATGCGGGGACGCGCTCCGTGTCCCATGGCTTCGGGTCAGTACTGTTAGAGTAATTGAAGAAAGTGATGCTAGAGAGAGACGCGGACGCGGTCGTGTCCTGCGGATCGATGGTTCCGCCCACCACCACCTTGATCTCATTCAAGTTCTCTCGGCGCACAGTGAACTCATCGCCGACCTTGAGTTGCGCCAGGGTTTCTCGTAGATGCAGCTTGTTCTGAATAGGAATCCCGTTTATGTGCGTCAGCCAATCATCCTTGAGCACCCCACCCTTCGACGCCGGTGTCCCCTCCATCACATCAGTGACTCGAACGCCGAGGCCATCCTTGTTCATATCGGCTACCAGGAAACCAATGAAGGGCTTCAGGCGGTCCTGATGGTTCATGACAAGTACCTTCTTGCGCAGCGCGCCAGGGCTGAACATGGGGTCATTGATCATGGCGCCCTCAAACATGAGTCCCTCCGCCACGGCTGACTCCAAGGTGTCGTTGATCATCTTCGCTACTTCATCCTGAACAGGAATGGGCATAGGTGTTCCAGGGGAAAGACACAGGATGATCGGGTACGTGTTCGTCGTAAAACCGTTCGCTTTCACGCATTCCAATATGGTCTGCAACTCGCACGATCCAACCATGAGTTTTCCGTTGCCGGCTTTATTGATGTTGAGCACCAAAGCACGCGCTCCATCCGCCGTGGCACGCTTGAGGTCCTCCTCCGTTTCGATGCGCACGCACGAGACCATGTAGTGCGTGAAGGACTGCGTCATGTCCTGCCACACATCAGACGTCCGTGCAGGGTCGATGGCATTGTTTGTCAACACGCTCCCATTATAGCTGATAAAGTTGTACTTGTGGATGCCGCCACCGAAACGGTACTTGAACTTCTCCAAAGCCTGGCGATCCGTGGCCTCGCTGCGCTGCACGTCACGCAAGAACTTGCCTAGTTGCTCTGATGTCATCGACTCCCTCCCGTCAGTGAACCTATTGAACACTTCCGTCGCAGCTTTGTTCACAGACACCCAGCGGAACTGATAGGCTAGAATGTCCTCGAACGAAACGCATTTATTCACCACGTACCGGATGTACAGAGTATTGAGCACCGCCTGACCCGCGATCATCGAAATCATCTTTTCATACGACGGGTTGTTCGAGAACCACGCCAGTAGAATGCGTGAGAAGCCGTCATCCATGGCACGCTCCTCGACCTGCGGCACAGATGCCTCTATCAACGGCAGCTTGAGCTCCCGCGCTAATGACGTCAGAAGAGCCGTGATGACATCGAGCTTGAGACGGAACTTGGTGCGTGTTACCTCAGCACAGGAATTAGTAAACGTCAATGCAATCACTTGCTTCACCGCCTGAGAATCGGGCAGGCTACTAAAGAAGCGCTCCGCACCCTCCAGGATAAAGCGCAGGAACCGCTCAGCGGAGGCCTGTATTGCTCTGTTTGCATCCGACTCCGACTTTTCAGTCCTCTCATCATTGTCGAAAGAACCTGGCCACTCCTTGAGTGTGTTGGCTTTCGAGAAAATCCCCTTCTTCTCTCTATGGTTATGCCTCTTGTTACTTTGGGAGTGATAACCAGACCCCACCGCGCCCGGGGTCGTCTTTTCCGCCGCGGATTTGGAATTCAGGCATCCCATTTCCACTCACACAATCCCCACGCCTAAACTGATATATCCGTTTTGATGTCTTGTAGCGGCTGCGTGCGCTTGCGAGTATGCATTACAATTCAGATATGTGCTCGTTTTTCCCCCCTCTTGGGGTTGAATGCAACTACTCGGCAGGCACACGTCTACTTCGTGAAAACACAGCGTCACCGCACACTAGGATCCTCAGGCTGTTTGTCTTCACATGTGATTCTCTCCCAGACAACGTGTATCTTCTTGTATGCTTCCTGTTTGTCGTCATGAGATGATACAGTTGAAAGGGAAAACACACCAATTTTGTTTACAGAGCCGCGAGGAAAAGTTAGTGAGGAAGGTAGGCATCAGGAGTAGCGGTGGAATGTGTATTACACGCGAGCACAGAGTGCATCTTTGGCTAAACGACTTGAAGGGCATTCGGGTGGAAAGCAGGCACTGCGAAGGTGCGTTTTGGAGGCAGCACTTACATCGTGGCCCCGGCCACTATGGTAGAAGTGCGGCGGTACGCAGAACTGTAGCGTTTCTGCATCTATGTCTACGACTGTCTAAGACCCCACGCAGCTCCGATACGCGTTCTTGTTGCAGTTTTTTTGCAAATGTTAAATGAACACAAAGACAGCCATCGAATCCCTTACCGAAAAGAAAAAAGCACAGGAGCACCTTACCCGGCCTTGCCCGGGGGCTGCTTGTTCATGTGCACCTTCTCGCCAGGCTTCACCGCCTTCGCCAGGAATCTCTTCGTGTACTTCAGGCGCTTCAGCGCACGGCCACGAGGCTGCTTCGGCTTCTCCTGCTTAGCGACCTTGGGGGTCTGGTTCTTGACCTTGCCCGCACGGGCGAGGGAGCCGTGGATCTTACCCATGATGAGATTCTTTTCGAAAGTGTGTTTGTGTATTGCACGCAGTCGCGTATAGTGGTGAGGAGGGAGTGTAGGCGTACAAAGTGAAGCGAGAAGCAGATAATGCAGTAAAGCAGGTCCTGTCACACTCGAAGGAAAGTAATAAGGTCAGCTTGAGGACATATTGACCACAGTGTCAAGAAAGGCCTAGAACACAAGTCACAGCGCGAGAGCATGCACGTCCCTGGCGAGGGAAATGGGTGTCGCCTTTCCGTGCCTGTGGCCATTGTTGCATCGCGCAGTCCATCGACCTGCTGGGGGTTTACTGGATTTCGCAGTTCGGGTTCGTTGGAGATATCTGAAGAAGCGCTGAGCACAAAACTGTGAGACGCGGTCGTGGCAAGATACAAAAACAAAAGCAAGAAGCGGAGAGAGAATCCATCCTCTGTACGAGTTAGGTGAAGAGGGTTCTACATGGCTACAATTCAAGACGGTCGCCAGTCTCATAGTACACCTCGCAGAGTCACCCGACTCATACATAGTCCAGCGCTCTCGTACAGCCATTGAGGATCAAACATGGAGGAAAGTTGAAGAAAAATAGAAACTAAAACAGAAAGAAAACGATTTGCGTTGCCAACAACTCAAACCACGGCCTCCAAGCACCTTAGCCGGCCTTGCCCGGGGGCTGCTTGTTCATGTGCACCTTCTCGCCAGGCTTCACCGCCTTCGCCAGGAATCTCTTCGTGTACTTCAGGCGCTTCAGCGCACGGCCACGAGGCTGCTTCGGCTTCTCCTGCTTAGCGACCTTGGGGGTCTGGTTCTTGACCTTGCCCGCACGGGCGAGGGAGCCGTGGATCTTACCCATGATAACGACGAAAGATGCTGATTGACAGTGGTAATTATTATGGGGGAATAGAGAGGAAGAAATGGGTTTAGAAGGAATTATTCAGCGGTTAGCCGGCGGAGTGTACCAAAGAACCCGCTTATGTGGAGAAGGGAGAGGACGTGCGAAGATGGAAAGATGGTGAAAAAGAGGTGAAGTTGTTATGCGAACCAGCGCTGTCTGCGAAACATGTGCACAATGCACAAGAAAAGGCGTACAGCTACTTAACCGCCGTCAATAATCGAGCCTATCGTACGGCCAACGCTGAACTCAAAAGGGTTCGCGGTGCCAGCACAGAACTGAGAGTGAAACAAAGAAGTACTTCTTTGCACCTCACTCGAAAGCCCATAAACCTGGGTGTTTGTTTGTTGACGTTGCTAGGTAGTAAAACACTTGAAATGAGAAAAATAGAGCCTCTCTGTATCTTTGAAAGCAAGCATACACCTTAGCCGGCCTTGCCCGGGGGCTGCTTGTTCATGTGCACCTTCTCGCCAGGCTTCACCGCCTTCGCCAGGAATCTCTTCGTGTACTTCAGGCGCTTCAGCGCACGGCCACGAGGCTGCTTCGGCTTCTCCTGCTTAGCGACCTTGGGGGTCTGGTTCTTGACCTTGCCCGCACGGGCGAGGGAGCCGTGGATCTTACCCATGATGATGAAAATGAGGAGCTGTAGAGGATATTGAGGAAAACGAAGATGGCAAAGCAGAGGGACAGTAGACGTGAAGAAAGGCAAGAGTAAGCGGTGCTTCATTGACAAGTATGCTGCTACGATGCGTGTACTAGATTAATGCCAGTGGTTCACCTCTGCACTTCTGCGAGATGGCTCTAGAACTTCTTTGATTGTAAAACTTGACTCTTATCTCGTAGCACTGTAAAGGTGACATCGCTATATGCAATTGAAAAAAAAGACCGAACATTTCTTGCGCTTCCAAAAGCAATTGCAGAAATGCAATCTCGAAAAGCACCTTTCAGGCATTCGCAAGCCTGTGATCCTCTCGTTTTTGGTGCTGCTCGTGCATCATTTTGGCTACTGTTGCCTGAGCACCGCTGTCAAGGTCTGAAAACCGAATCGATGGTGGTTTCAACGTCTTGAAATCGATCTGACGCTCACCGGTCACGACGTGCGGCCACCACTCCTCGTATTGTATGTTGGTTTTCGCGAGAACTACGACCAGCTCCCTCCCGTCTTGAATACACCATGTGCTGTCATGGACGCTAATCGGCTTGTACAACTCACCTGCCAATATGGTACCTTTGCTGGGAACCTCGATCTGCAGGTACTTCGGCTTAAGATCGACACAGAGACTCTTCCCTCTAGTGCCTGGTGCTAGAGGAACAGTGATTGTCACCTCCTTTTCGCTTTGTCCAAAGGTGTACAGCGTGTAGTCGCCGCCGCATTGCTCGTTGCACGGAATCAGGTCGGTCAACCCTTCCTGGGAACCTACAAGAGACATTATGCAATGAAGTGCAATGCTGTGCAAAATGAGTGTGTTACGAGCTCTGAGGTAGCCACGTTGAGCATATGTGCAGAAGGATGCAAAAAAGATGGGTTTCATCTGTAGAGAATGTGTCCTTTTCCTTCAAGGATGAGCTTTAAGCAACTTCCCAGGTTATTCGATCGCTGCATTGTGGAATAGCAGATGGTGCATTCTATAGTCTCTATGGGCAAACTTCTGAAACAAACAACGCCGCTTGCTGTCGTCGACGAGCAACATCACACACGCACACAACTCAGTAATCCGTTAATGGAGTGTGAGCAAGCAAGCGCACGGTGGGCTCCTCGCAGACGAAGGCGGTGGTAGTGCTGCCCACTCCATAGGCTCTCTTTCACTTTTCTGCTTGATCAATACAAACACTTTACTTTCCTCAAGGCAGAACAGAATACGTAAGTCGACCAAAGCGGCCCCATTCGAAAGCGTAGGTGCCGGCCTGAATGGGTGTGCGCGGAGACACTCCACCGCAAAAGACAAAGAGGCTCTTCTTTGCTGGAGCTTTGATCGCCTTCGCATATGCAGCTGCGGCGACGACAGCACTAAATGGAGTTTCCATGCACAGTTTCGCTGAGCCCGTCTGAATAGGCTCTTGATTGTGCGTCAAGACAAAGCGAGTAGTCGTCAAACTGTCTCTTTTGATACTGTCCAGGGAGATGCTACATCCTTTTGTTATACTGACGCACCCATCAAGATCGCATGCCATGGCAGTTAGCGTTGGTGCGTAGAACGGAAATCGTGACCCCGACACCTCAAGACTTGGAGAGAATGAAACAGTGTTGAGTGAAGCTGCGTCCACTGTGCTGCAGTCATCCAGAAGATTTCTGACCTCAAGGCATATCGCAGTTTCGATGTACTGAAGCCGATCGTGCTTGATAGATACACTTTTTCTTTGGAACAGATTCTCGAAGATGGGAAAACACACAGGCTGCGTACCACGCAGTGTAGTAATAGCCTCGTGTTCGGGTGGTAGAACTTTAAAACCTATGAGAGGATACGCGTTCTCCTCCATTGCCGCACAAAGAGACGCGTGAAACTTGACCACATCCTCGACTACGTTAGACTTTGGAAAAATCTCGTGAAGCGAGGGGAGCTCTTTGTCTACCTGCCGCAAATACTCGATGTAGTCGGCAAGAGGCGCCCTTGTGGCCGAAAGAAGCCTCAGTGAGTAACGCATTGTGTACTACAAAGATATTCCCAAAGAAAGGGAGAGAGGCAAAGAAGCACATGCAAGACAAACCTGTTCTCACGCAATCAACAATAGAGCATCATTTTCTTTCTTTCGCGGCATGTCAACGCTAAGGTTGCTCAGGGCAGATAAGCCTTGCCAGGCAGAAGTCTCCAAACCACACAAAGGAGAACCATAAAAAAGAAAAACAGAACTTTCACCCATGTAATGCGTCCACGCATAAGAAAGCAGCGGAAGCGGCCCCCATGTGCCTCCGCTTTGTAGACCGATGCTTGATAAACTCTGCTTACTGTGTTTTTGCTTCTTTCCATAGGGTGAACCATAGTTCTCCCAAAACTTAATAACAGCAACAAGAAGCCCCGGAGAATTTTTGTGTCTAGCAGGTGAAGCAAAAACAATGAGAAACTTTTATCGCATTCAATACAATGGACTCTTTGTGTCGAGAAACGCACGCGTGAGAAAGATTAATTATTGATCGGCGATGCCATGAATAAACTGCTTGAAAATAGAATCGAACTCACCACTCTTAGAATCTCTTACGCTGTAGCGAGTGGTACTAGCCACTGCTTCGGCGTGACCTCGATCGGAAGGGCTGGAGAAACTGTACTGTCGCGCCAGCATCGCCTCTTCGCGTGAAATAGTTTCCGAGAAATCTCCACAGGTGTATCGATATGCAGGGTGTAAACCCTCATGCAGGGGTGGTCTCTCCTGTTGAGAGGAAGTCTGGTAGGCATGTACCTCTGGTAGAGGCTGGGAATCACTATTGGTCTGTAGAACATCCTCATTGGGTTCTGACAAGGAAGGTCCCTCCTGGGGATGAGAAGAAGCTTGCTTTATACTAAATTCTTCAGAATGGTGCGTGCATTCTTTCGGTAGCCTATCAATTGATACAGGGTCACTGTGGTGATGACCACCCTGACTAGGTGAAGCATTTATGCGGGAGTCTTTCGTGTTATTCCTAAATAGACCACGAAAGTAGTTCATTGTTAACACCCTTAGTAGTACCAATAAGGTTTTTGCTCGAAGAAAACTCCTAGATTTCACAGAAATTGAGCTTCGTTGTGTGTGTTGACCACTTTTCGCAGGACCTTTTGTTTAGTTTTTTGTTTTTGATCAACTCTTCAGACATGAAATACAGGTCTTCGCCAAAGCATTGCTTTGCAAATAGCAGTTTCTACCGATTATGTAGAAAAACTCCATCTATACCCAAACAGTGGCACAATGCACCGAACAAAATGAATTAGCTGAAATGGGGAGATGTGAAAGTGGGGAAAAGAGGAGAGCAGAGAAGCATGCCTACGATTTGAACATGATGCCTTCGATACTTTGGCAGGCTCACCATGTGAAGGCATATCCATATATAAAGCGAGCATAAACTAAGTATTCATATTAGTTGCCAGAAGAAGGTTATCACATATCGAGGGTGATTTTATTTTTTGTGTGACACTGTCATTGTGGCTGAAAATCTAAGCTTCGACCGACACTAGGAGGTGGTGAGGCGGTTACGCTGTCTGCATCAGTCGACTCGGACCGAAGCCTTCGCGAAACCGTGGAAAAAGAGACTTCTCCAGGCGAGAAGGATGAATATGGCCTCTCAGAATCCCACGAAAGCCTTCCGCGAATTCCAAAGTCAAGTTCAAGTGCTCTCCGCAGTAGATCTCGGCAAAACGAGTCTGGCTTGATGCTCTCGGCTGTGTGATAGCAGCTGATAGCAGCCTTGATGTTTCCTGAGAGATGATATGTGAAGCCAAGAGCACAGTGACCGTGGCTGGCGTTTGGTCGGCTTCTGACGTATTGATTGTAGTAATCAATAGCAGCTTCGTATTGTCGTAACTTGCGGTACATAGTGGCCAGATTAAACAAGATGCAATCACTGTGTTCAGATGGATTCTCTCGATTCGGAAGACTGTCGTACGCTTTTTGAAACAGCCCAAGTGCTTGCTTTGGATTATCTTCTGCGAGCGCCAGAACGCCAAGCTCGTTCAGCACAAGTGAATCGACAGGGTTTTTTCGCAGTGACTCCTCGAAAAAGCAGCGTGCAACAGAGCGCTGGTTAACCCTACTGTACTGCATACCAACGTACGTGCAGCAGACGCTAAGTCCGGGGAAAAAGTTCATGGCACGGCGATAGACATTCAATGCTTGTTCACCCTCTTCCAGCTTCGCGTAGCAGTGGCCGTATGCTATCCACGCTTCAGCGAAATAGCAATCGAGTTCACTTGCTCGGCTAAAGTACCGTCCCGCTCGCTCGTAGTTCGATAGTGAATAGTAGAAACAGCCGATTGCGTACACTGCCAACTCTGTGTAACATTTGTTTTTGGAAAGAAAGTGCGCCTTTTCGAAAAGCAGTGGTGTTGCCTTTGAATCAACAAGGATGCATAGATGCAGACACAATGTCTGGCGGTGATACGGTTCCATCTCCAGAATTTCTGTTGTCAACGAGAGCGCCTGGCGCAAATTATTGCGCTCATACTCTTTTTTCGCTCCAGCAAGAAGCACGAGCGTCCGAGGCACACCGCTGATACCAGATGTGATATAATCACAGCCAATGCGTGCTTTCAGAGAACTTCGATAAACCTCAATCTCAGGTGGTATGCGGAGTGAATCGATAAGCTCCAGTATTTCCCAGTGATCTAGAAGATGACGCTCTGTCAGTGCACTGAATGCCTCGCCACAAAATGGGTCAGCTTCAAGTGCCATTTTGTAAAAATGCACAGCTTTCGCGGGGTCGCCGGAAAGCTCAGCAGCTTTGGCTACAAAGCACATCGCAACTACCTTCGATGAATCAGCGTTAATGAGAGTCATTGCGTGCTGGACGCACGTTTTGAGATCCCCAAGCTCGAAGGCGGCCTTTACAGCTAGCAAAAATACCTCGCTGTTTTGATCGTATGCAAAAGTCATCTGCTTGGCCAGCTTCAACACACTGTCAAACTCATGCAGCTCATAAAGACATCGAATTTTCAAGGAGCGGTTTTCGTCGCTATTCGGCTGCAGCTCGCAGAGCATTTCGACCAAATGAAGCGCGCTCATGGGTTGCCCACCTGAAACTAGACGAAGTGCATTTTCTCTCAGAACACAAATAGCGTCCATTTTTTTTACCTACAAATCGTAGGTAAAAATAGTTTTTCTGGTGTGTTAGCAGTATAGAAGTTAATAACAGAGGAAAGCAAGGGGAAAAAGAGTGAAGACGGGAAGAAAACTAATGGATAAAGGCGGAATGAGACAAAATTGGCCTGTGGGGAGTGCTGGAACAGCTGTCCGTAGAGCGTCCCAGGCGCAAGCAGTCAGATACAGTGGCGCCACCACCCTTTTTCAACTAAGGAAAATTTTCCCTTTTCTCTCAGACTGGTGTCGTCACCCATGCTGGAATCCCAGACAACCCCTACGTGTCTCGTCTATACCCGCAAAAAATTTCGGTGATCGTTTTTCTAACTGCATCATCAACCGAACAAACAAACAGCGTCGCTAATGACTTATTAGTTTCTCGGCTGAAAAGCCCTCTGACCTCAATGAAAAAAAATTTCCAAGTCGAAATACCACACATCCGTAGCCTCCAAAACAACGCAAAGTCTCTGCTGCCGTTCACCAAGAATAGGCCAATCACGAACATACGAAAAGCTTTACGCTTCGCTGCTCGAATGACTTCATTGAAGCAGCTGCATCCATTTTTATGTCCGCAAACTGGGTTAGCCGCTCTGTACCCCTTCCCTGCGAACTGTTCAGCCAGCATCCCTTCCCGCCTCCTCTTAACATAAATGTATGACCCGAAGCGAAACCCTTTGGCCAACAAATTCGCTTCACCGAAGCCAAAGCCGCACTACTGGGATGTCGGAAAGGGCCTTCCCAACGCCTCTCGGACAGCAAGAAACTATTCGAGAAAGCGGGACACATGTTTTCTTTGGTTGGAAACATCCAAAGCCACTCGCCACTTGGCCTTTGGAATATTTTAAGCCGTAATTGTTTCACCCATACAGAAGGCAGCCCCATTGCGAGTCACTTTTCCAGAACGTAACAGGCCACACCCACGCTTCAGAAAATGAGCACCAGGCCTCCCAGACACGCACCGAGCAAATGGCAAGCCCATGCATCGTCAGGCTGTCAAAAAAAAAAGCCACCATTCCAGCAGCTTTTGGCCCACAACAACACACCCACCCACCCATCCCCCTTCAAGACCTCTGCTGGGGCAATTTTCCTGTTTGGACCAAGGCATTGTTCCTAGCAATAAAAGAAAACCGGCACCCTGCGGACCACGGCGCTGACGGACCACCCCCCCCCCATCGCAACCGCCCCCCCACCCACCGCCACGAACCCCGGCAGCAAACAGAGCAACCCACTTCCCGCTCCATTTTCCGACCTCTTGGCGCAAAGAAGCCAAACACGGGACTGGCGGAACGCCGCCTTTTGGCCCGCCACGGTGCCAAAGAGCAGAAACACGGCAGTGCCAACGCGCGGCGCAACACTTTAAATGAGCGCATTTTTTTGCCATACGATGGAATAAGATCACTCACTGGCCAACAGAAAAAAGAGCAAACCGTGGCTCTTTCCAACGACAGCCCCCTATTCGAACGCGGCGGCTTCACACACACCCAGCTTTAAAACACGCGCGCCAATGTGCCCACAATTATGTGCTTATGAAAAGTGCAGAAATTATTCCGTCTCAAGTTTGAAGTCTCGGATACACCCTCGAAAAACATCAAGGGCGCTACAGGGTAAAACAATAGAAGAGCTTCTTGTAACGGGAAGAATCCGTAAAAAAATTCCCTGTTCCACCGCGCGAAAACACAACATTAGTTGCACCCCATCCCCCCCACTGTGAAAAAAGATTTGAAGACAAAGCGCTGTCCAAAACACAAAAAGGCAATAAGGAAGAGGGCGCACCTCACCATCACCGCTTTGGGCTTCCCTCCTCGTTACAAATGGCCGGAAGAACGAAAAGAGGACCACCACCGCACCTCACCAAGTGGTTTCACCCACCCCCAAAAGCGACAGTGCCTTTAAAAAACGCCGTCCCCATTCCATAACGGCAAAAAAAATGGGGTTCCCTGTCCCGCGTCCCGCGCCATCCCTCTCCCCCCTTCCCCTGGTCCGAAGAGTCACCGCCACGCCACGTGCCCACCATTTCAACCGAAAAGAAAGCCGAATCAAAAGGACTCTATTTCCAGAAAAGCACAACTTTTTCACAAGCTGGCGAGGGACAACCTCACAAGAAACAAATTTGTGCAAATCAGAAAATGCGCCATTGGTACCCTAGACACCGCTTTCTCAGTGCCAACAGCTCATTTCCTAAGACCCTCTCGCAGCACCCTGTCCCGTTCTTTTTCAACGCACATACACACATTATAAATTCTTTCAAGGCCCCCAAGGGCCTGGCAATTCCCTCATGGGGGCAAAACCGGGCAAAGAGCGCGACCGCTTCACAGATTCCCAATCCTTGTCGAAACAACTGCCCATTCATTAGCATATTTTCTGTGTAGAACACCTTCCCCGACTGAGACATTACTTTCGATCAGGATGCGCCACTCTATTTAAGAAAGAAAGGAGCCCCCCTCTGCCACTGCCGGGTCGTCTCTGGCGGTGACGGAGTCAGGCGCCTAAGGCGCAGGGGGGGGGGGCAGCGCGATTCATCGGCACTGATGTCGGCGGTCGGGTTGTGGATGGCGTTGCGTTTTGGCGATCTGCGACAGTGAGCACGTTCATGTCGCCCGTGCGATAGGCAGAGTGCCCACGCAGCCCTCGCTGCCTACTGGTGTGTGTGTGTGCGTGGATGGGGGGCGGGGGTTTGTTGCGTTTAATGCTGGGCCGCGGGCTGTGGGGGCCACCCACCCCGCCAGGCTTCTCGTTAAGCAGGCCGTTGTGGAAGAATTTGTTCTTTTTGCGAGCTGGTGGTTGTTCTGGGGGTGTTTTTTTTGTTAGCGTTGAGACTCTTTCCCTTCATGGAATGGGGATCCGGACAGACCCAAATTCCTAAAGGCACAATGCGTGATTTTTTTTATATAGGAAAAGGGGTTCTTTGCGAAATGCCATGCCGTGTGTCAAAGCACCATTTCCGTGGAGTGGTGGATGCTCGTGACCCGTTGGCTGGCCATTTTTTTTTCGGAGGCGCTGTTCCTGGATGCGCCTCTGCCGCTTCATGCGGCTATCAATTTTCAGACTGGGTTTGCAAAAGGTCATCCTGGAAGGTTTTTTTCCGTTAATTATTATAGTCTGCACGTGTCTGTCTTTTTGTGTTGCCATTGTTGCTCATTATGACCCAGCGGCTGGAATTGGTGAACGTGGAAGTCATACTAATATGCGTTATTTCCTAAGACTGAAATGTGCTGGAAACAGGAATTCACAATATGGTGGAAACTGGATGCTGCGTGGTGCCTGTGACTCTAAGGGTCAACACATTCCGTGTTCTGGAATGGTGTTGGGGGCGTGAAGAAGATGAATCCACACATGCTGGTTGTAATGTAAGTATGTGCCTATCGGGGGCAAATGATTACAGTCTCTCAGGGTAATTAATCTCTGACACCGAAATCAATCTTTGGAATATGGGTTTCTCTTGCGTCAGTGGTGTTGAAACGTGAAAACGGTGCGATTTTTCAGGAGCGCATTTTTCTGTGAGGAGATTACCGTTAAGCGGCGGAAGATTTTCAGCTTTTGGTGAATCTTCTCTTCGAGAGAATTTCGAAATTTGAGGAAGTTACGCCTCGGGTCTGGGAGAAAAAAGTCGTGGCGCAGTCGAAGCTTGTGAGCGCAAAGGGCTGACTTAGTTCCGAGGAGGGCGCGCCCTCCGCACAGAGTAAAGCAACTGGAAAGCATTTTGATCCTTTTGGGAACGGTGTGCGGCGTGGCCGTTTTGGCTCGCGGCGGTTCTTCGGTCAAGCTTGGAAGCTTCTGAAAAGTGATTTGCAAACCTAGCGATTGTTGCATAAATAATGTTCTTTTCAATATTTTTGGAGGCATGTTGTCAGTGAGTTTCCCTCGGCTTTAGGCGCATTTTCTTTTTACAAGGTCGCGGGGGAGCCCATGGCCTTTTTTAGGGGAATGGTGTAGACATTGCTTTTTTTTTTTTGAAATGAAAGCAGGCGTGTGTGTTTGTGAGTCTCTGTCTTCAGAAAGCGGAACCGAGTGAGGAGCATTTCGAATTTACGCTTTTCCAGCTGTCTCAGATCTAACTTCCCAGTCATGCTCGCTGGCTTCTTTGTGGTGGGGTGTCGCGTTTTCGTGCTTCTTTTGTTTCTGTGGGTGGGGTTGCGTGGTGGGGGAGGGGGGGGGAGGAGATTTCGGGGTTCTGGAGTGGCATTTTCGCCGAGCGGGGGGGGGGGGGGAAGAGAGCCGCTTTCTTCTTTTTTTTGGTGGGGGGGTGCATCGCGGGTGAGGCCCTTCTTTCCCTTGGGTGCGGGCGGGCGGTTTGGCACGGGTGGTTTGTTTTGCGTCGCCGCGCGGGTATGTTTTGCTTCGGCTTTTTGGACTCCCTGTGTTTGGGAAAGGCTGGGGCTCCGCGTGCGCTTGGGTGGGTGGTGGTGCTGAAGCGGTGTCCTTGAAGCGAACATCATGGCAGACGTCAGCGTGATATAGGCATTTGGGGTGTTAGTAAAGGAGGCGGTGGGGCTAATTTTTGACGGGTTATGCACGCCACGGGTTTGGAATTGGCGTTGAATTATGACCCTCGGGGGTCTGAGGCGCCTTGCCGTGTGCACGCGAAAAGAAACTGCTTGTCACGGGTGATGACTTCTTTTGATGCGAGCAAGCGGCGCTACTCCACTTTCAGAGCCCTCATCTAACCTTTCTCTTGTACTCCTTTCCTCTTCCCAGAGGCCATCATCAAAGCGCGTTCAAACCATGCGGCGACTCTTCACATCACCGTGCTTTTGTCTGTTACGTCACATCGTTGTTGGACCATCCACCGCGATACCGAGTGCGAACTCAATCCCTCGGTTCGGCCGGGGACGGCGACGCCTTCAGAAAAACCCTTCTGTTCCGGCGTTTGATGTTATTAACGATGGGGAAGCAAAGAATAGATGTTTTGAACACTATGGTTTTGTGCAGAAGCCGCTGTTCATGGAAACCTGGCAAGAGTTTCTCCGTGAATTGCAGCGTGTAGAGCTCGGATGGAGCTTGGCGCCGAACGCTGGAGGCACCCTCCAGCTAAAGATTCACGACCACCTCGAGCCCGGTGACGGGGTTCTATGTGAACTGAAGGGTGGGACTAATCGGTCGGCGCCACTGGCAGAGTTTTTCGAAGCTTGTGGCTCCATGTCGCAGGGAACCATATCGAGAGCCGAAATACAGTTCTTCGATGAGGAGAGTTGCTCCGTTTTGCTGATTGAGAGTAAAAAGCGCCTAGGAGACACACCATTCAAAGATGAGCCACCTATTTTACCTTTTTTCTGTCAGTTCAACTGCCGTGGGACTTCAGTGTCTCTTTCCGTACTGGACAAAAAAACACTCATTCGAACACCACTGTTCTCCGACATTTCTATTCAAACACTGAACTATGCATTTATGACATCTCTACCATTGTTTTTGAAGCGAGAGGACTTAGGCATCCGCAATGTTGATTTCGTGACGAAGGATCAAATGCGTCATTTTCGCTACGCGTGGTGTTTTCTTCGAAAAGAGTCGTGGATGACTCCAGTGGAACTGGGGGAATTGGATGCTTTACTCCCACCTTAGTAATTGCACCTTTTTTTTCTTCACAAGTAGTGCCACGGTGAGCAAAACGCAAGCAACAGATCCCTCCAAAAGCCAGTTAAATACCTGATCTCGTCTAGTAAATCAACCAACAAACGTTAAGGTGGAGAGAGTGAGGGACGACTTCTTCGTACTTTTCTTCTCGAACCATGTTCTGATATGGTCAACAGAGTGCTAAAACTCAAGGAGAAGTCACGGGGTGCACTGCGAAAAGAAGTTACGAAATCCATTTCCTTTTTTTTCACACCTTTATTTTCTTTCTACTATTCTCCCTCTTGAACAAGGCTGCTAGGACTATTTTATCGCTTTTCACACAGTCACAACAACAACAAAGAACAAAAAACAAAAAGATTGTTCTAAAATGAGGGCTCTGTCGCTACGAACAGGACTTGCCGCTCGCGCTTCCGGAGTGTTCACCAGTCTGCGGTGGTGTTCTACTGCGGCCGAGTCTGAGAAGCCAGCTGAGGTGGAGAAAGAAGTACCAAGCGTTGCCACCGAAGAGGTCGTATCCGCTGCTGCTGTCAAGGATCTGGAGAAGGAGCTTGATGCTTCGAAGGCTAAGATTGAGGAACTCAAGAAAGAGATCCTTTACCGTGCAGCGGATGCTGAAAACGCGCGCCGCATCGGTCGCGAAGACGCTGAGAAGGCAAAGCTTTACGGTATAAGCTCATTTGGTAAGGATATGCTGGAAGTTGCAGACACGCTTGAGAAGGGTGTCGAGGCATTTGCTGCCTTTTCAGAGGCTGAGCTGAATGAAAATAAGATGTTGCGCTCCATTTTCACCGGTGTTAAGCTCTCGCACAAGGTTCTCCTCAAGAATCTTGGCAAACACGGTATTGAGAAAATGGGCGTCACGGTGGGTACCAAATTTGACCCCAACTTACATGATGCGCTTGTGAGCACCTCGGCCACGGAAAAGGCACCTGTCGACACAATCTCAAATGTTTTGAAAGATGGTTACACTCTCAAGAGTCGTGTTCTTCGTGCAGCGCAGGTCAGCGTTTCCCAACACCCGTAAAGCGCAGCGTTGAGGTGAGGGGACAACTTTCATCATCTTTTCTCTTGCCTGGCTTATTTTTCTTGCCTTTCAAAACGTTATTCCCTCAGTACACACAAATGCTGCGTAACGTTTCTCTCTTTTAGCTGCTAAAGGTTCAGATTGCGTTGTTACCCCCCTAAATGAAAGGATCTGGAAAAAAATTTTTTTTTCGTGTTATATATATATATATATTTGGGACTAGTGCTCTAGTAAGCTGAGGAGAAGCAGGGCACGTAGACAGCAGAAAGTGAAAAAATTTTTTTTTTTCGATCTGCAGTGTCACTTGGCCTGCATTTATGTGGCCGCGATACGGTGAGAGGTTTGGAAAATAAAACAGAGGATTGGAAGGGAATATCTGCGCCGAGGAATACACTGCTCCTCCCATCCGGCTAGCAAGCATCTAGGGTACGGCCCAAGCGTTGCGGAACTAGTGAACTTGTCGCTTCTCTTTATCCAGATTCTCTTGATAGTCACATAATTTATTAGCGCTTGTGATCTTCACTGTTGTGTATATGAAGACCAGAAGTGCAAATCTGAGTAGCTGCGGAAGTCAAGGCGAACGGATGCAGCATTAAAAACGTACATTGCTCGAGCACAGGTATTAAGAGTAGAAAAAAAATATTCACATATTGAGCCAATTTTTATCTACACTTTCATGATAGTGAGATTCAGCCGCAGACTAATTATTAATGATACCCTGGTTCTGTGCAGCACTCGCGTGATCCCACTTGCACTCTCAATTCCACTTTTGTTTCAACTTTCTACAACTGACTCCTTTTTAGAACACATTCCTCGAGACCAGCACAAGATAATGTACAGACGAGTGGGGACACATGTGACGCCTCTGCTCTGCTCATGTTGCCTAATACAAAGGAAATGCGCTACCCAGGATGGTGCAACCACCTTATCTGTTGTGGATCTCAAGACTAAGTACGAAGTCTTGAGGGCACAGCTTTGTGAAAGCAAGAAACAAATTCAGCAACTTCAATCGGAAAATCTGTACACTGCTGCTTCGTGTGAAAATATTCGGAAGGCCACCCAGGAGCAAGCAAAGCAGGCGCATAATGACGCAGTAAGATCTTTTGCACAGGATATGCTGGATGTTTGCGATGCCCTGCAAGTAGTTACAAGAAAAGTGGGGGAATACAGACAGAGGAACTCTTCCATCCCCCAAAGCGAAGCTTCGATCCTCACTGGTGTGATGCTCATTGAGGAAGTGGCGCTGAAGGTTCTGAAGCGGTATGGGGTGACACAAATGAATACCGTGGTTGGTGCCCCATTTGACGAGGCGAAGGAAGAGAAGATCTTTACAGTTCCATCTACTCTTTCTCTTCAAGAAGGCAGTGTTGCTGAGATTGTGAAAAAAGGTTACCACATGAACGAGTCAGTTTTGCGGCGTGCGGAAGTTGGATTGAGCGAGGACCCCTAAGGGTACATTACACACTGCAGCACAAGAGGACATTTTTTCCCTCCATCAATTCACTTGGCAACTAGGGCTCCTGTCGCCATCAGATTCTATGATGAAAAAAAAAAGGCAAGATAGCGTTTACGCTGGGACCGATTCTTCTCGTTTCTTACGTTTGCCGTTCACACTATTTCCTCACTTCAGACGCTTGTTTTCGCTGCTGTTTACTCGGGACATACTCTTCTCCTTCTCTCTGGACTTACTCTCGAAAAAAAAAAAGAAAAACCACGACTACGCTGAAAGGTGTAACGTATTACCTCAGTGAGGATGCTTCGCCGTTGTGTTTCCGCTGTCGCGCCAGCAGCGCATGTTCCTTACCCAGCCACCGCGGTGGCTGAAGTGCAGAAACGCTTTCTGAAAATTGTCAAGTCTACTTTCGGCTACTACCTAGCTCGGAGGGGACAGCGTAAGTTTCCGTTCCATCGTAGACCGCATATCAAGAACACTCAGGCAATGAATCTAAACGCGCCGTACTTCTGGAGCTACATGACGGCGAAGAGCCAGTCCTTTTTCCTTCCTGAGGATAATTACATAACTGGCGACTGGACAGGGAAGTTCTTCGTCTCAAAGCGACAGGTGTATACTCTTCAACATGCCACTGGCGGAGGAAAGGTGAGAGTCAAGTCGTTTCCATCCGTTTTCGAGCTGAACAGCCCTTCTCGATGGAATGTAGGCAAGGAAATGAACACATTAACGAAGCCGAGAATGGACCTCATCGACGAGCAGATGCTTACGAAGAAGCAGCGTTTAGATTACGTGAAAGCAGGTTTTCTGCCCAAATAACGCCCTTTTAATTCACAGTCGAACCACACGTACATGCACACACAAGCGAAAAAGTTGAGGACCGCAAATCAGCCCTGTAGCCTTCTTGCTTCTCTCATTGAATGGAGTGTTAGGCTTCCGACTTGCCAAGTGAACTGAAAGCGGATCTGACTTTCTGTATCGCAATCATTCTTAAGTCAACACCTTGAGTGTCGTCAGTGGCGGACAGTTATAGCGAAAACTGATGCCTCTCTGCCTTTTTTCCTCTCGCCTTTTTTTTTTTTTAGCACTCCAGCGTCTAGCAGAGAAAGCCTCGCTCGCCGCAGAAATGCTCTCGCGGCACGTGCGCAAGTGCAGCCCACGGGCCCTCTGGGTCCGGTGGGGCGGCACAAAAGCCCCTTCAGTGTCGAACCACGATGTAGACGACAGCGATCCGCTGAATACTGTCTTTGACGAGATCGAAAGCTGCGACACATCCGTTCATGTGGAGAGGCGTGAGTGGCCAAAAATGCCCGAGCCCAGTGGCGCACCAACCAGAGCATGTAACACTGTCCCATCGGTTTTAGACACAGAATTGCGGCTTGAAGAAGCAAAGCATAAGCGACTGCGGCGTCAGCTGAAGGATGCTACTGAGGAGCTCGACGCTCTACTGAACGAAAGCCGCCGGACCACAGCCGCTGTCTCGAGTGCCATGTATGTACCTGCAAGGGCTGCGAAGACGTTCTTGTCCTCAGATGAATTGGTTCAGGAAAAGTCACCTCAAGAGTTAGTAGCAATAACCCCCCCCCCCACAAACTCAAGAGCAGCAACAAAAATGAACGCAAGATCGACTGAAGCACGTGGCAGCTGGTGAGATCCCCTCTGCGCGTAGGGTTGAAAGGGTGGAGAGAGAGAGGGGTTTTCCGCTCTAGTGCACACCTACGAGGAAGGGGTGGTGAGTGGAAGATAAATACAAGAGTGAGAGGGCGCGCAAAGAAGGAATAGACCAAAACTATGCGTGGCGTGAAAGAGAGAGGGCAGAGAGGAGCTAAAAACTGCGAGGGTGACGTTGATGGAGATTGCGCAACAGCGCACACACATATACGTGCATGGGGTCAGTCCTTGTCAAGTATCACGCACACAGAGCGTCTCTTTTCAAGATGGTTGGCGTGCGACTTTGACAGTAAGTACCTCAACGCATACTCTTCATAGAAGCGCACTTCGCAAAGCTTGCACCTCCACAAAACTCCTCCATTAAGCTGCGGTACCAACAGTATGGGATGAGCCCGGCCATGATGACGATAACAATCGTAATCGACCGTGTGCTTTACTTTTAAGTCTTTGTCCACTCAGCTGGCGGCGCCGAGGTGGCGTCCGCTGAGTGTATTTGGTGTTTTTCGAGTGTGCGGCTACAATTTCTGGGTACCATGCGGATATCAAGAGTGCCGTCATCAACTCTGCACCGCCTACGCTGGGTGTCACTGCGCATGTCATGCAGAGTCCAGCGCCTGTTTCTCTGTGGAAGCTACCACTCCTCCTCCTTCCTCCCTCCATCCAATGCACACACAAGAAAAGCGCCCATGCAACGGTGCACATGCGTCACAGCACACTACCATGAACGCAAGACAGACCGCTGTCGCCCTTCATCATTGCTACCAGCTCTTTCGCATCCTCACACGTCGGTGAGCCGACCAGGCACAGTCCACATCCACCTTACCTAGACGTCTCGTGTGCCGAGGAGGACGAGGCTGTCTGTGAACGCACGGCACTCTCCACCTCCTTCATGAGAAGCACAAAGTCGTTCAGACTCAGCCCCTCGTGAATGCGACGCATCGGCGTCACATTCGAGACGCGGTGCTTCATCCCTTGGATCACCGCTGTCCGACGTCCGGCCTCTGGCGTCACGAGAACTGTCGCCTCCTTGACTGAGCCCTTCGTGTTTGTGGACGCCGCTGTCATGGGTCGAGATCGCCCCTTCGGCTCACGCTGCGGCGGTGGTGCTAGGGCAAACGTCGATAGGTTGGGGCCACGTCGATGCACAGGGTTCAGTGGTCCGTTGTCACCTGAGTCCGACTCGGCTCCGCTGCCGGCTGCGGGATGCGCCGCTGCGTCGGAGAACGAGGCCGGCGACGTTACCACCAATGCCACTGACCCACCGCCATCCGAGACCGACGCCACCGTTGCTTCTGGGGTGTTGGATGGGGCGACGAGATACTGCGCGTATACGGGACTGCGAGCAAGGCCGGTGAACGCCTCCGCGGAGTTTCCGCCAGCTGCAGCAGGGGAGTACGACGCCGGCCCACTGCTGAGGCACCTGGTCCCACTGCATGCCGCGAAGGGGGGCAGAAGTGAGGTCGAGTGGTGCACCGACGCTGCCGCCATGCTGCCGCCGCCTGCTGCTGCCATCGCCTCCGCCAGCTCTTCACCATCCTCGCCGTTCCCACCACTGGCCGCTGTGCCGGTTGCACTTTGGGGGTTGCCACCTTCCTCGCTGCTGTTAGTAAGGTGCAGGCTGAAGAGTGGAAACTCCTCCATAATGGCCGTCTGCGCCTCATCGACGTCGCCAAGAGAGAGGTAAACCTCCATCGATACGTAGTACATTGCGTGGTAGATGGCGGCGAGGCCGCGGCGCAGCTCTCGCTGCTGCTTGTCGTAGTCTACACCTGAGCGGAAGAGCAAGTGCAAACGCCTCATGGCTTCCGTCACCTCCGCATCGGTATAGCTCACATTGCGGCGACGAAAAATCTTGAAGATAAGGTGGCGCATGTAGAGCTGGTGGGTCGCCTCCATCTCCTCCTTGCTGGGTCGGCTGAAGCCCTCGACGGTAACGCTCTCGAAAAGGCACTGCAGAACGCCTTCGACGTGAAGGTAAGTGGTGAAGTACAGGCGTGTGCACTTCGCGAAGTCGGCTGCCGCGGCATGTGCCCACGCCTCTTGCTTGGGGAGAGAAATGAAGGGAACGCGAAGCCGGAACTCACGCTCCTGCGGGGTCTCGTGTGCCCAGGGGTCATTCCTCCAAGCAGAGCCTTCATGTTCGCTCGCCCTCACTCCCCTCTTCTTCGTTGACCAACAGGGGAGACGCGAAAAGAGGCCAATCATGTGGCGAACATCCTGCTCGACACCTCCGTTCTCCGCCATATACTGCGCCTGCGCCTTGAGCAGCAGCTCCTGAACACCGCGCTCCTCATCCACCGTGGCCAAGTCGTGGAAGTCATTGTGCAGCCGCCGTAGTAGCCCATCACTGACCAGTGAGCCGATAATGAAGCGTTTGCTACTGTTTACCCCCACTAGTACATTCTCGCCGATACGCGACATGTACTCGGTGATCTCAGCAAAGCGCTGCAGGGTACGGGCGAAGCGACGCAGCTGAAACGCCACCGCCGGCTCCTGCACCGACGCGTGCAGCTGTAGCACGAGAGGGAGATTGTACGCCACGTCGTAGGAACCATAGTCTCGCAGCTTCGACACGTCGCTCACGTCGAAGCGCGGGGCGGCACCCGACACACCGAAGCCATTACTTCCGTGGCCATCGCCATCCTTAAAAGGAGCGTAGGTGGGCCCAAAAGCCTTGTTAAGCGGTCTCGGCCGCGTCAGACCGGCGTTGCCGCGACCGCTCGTCGTTCGCTGTTGCGCGGGTAGCGTAGAGTGGCCGTAACCACCTTGGTCACACTGCGCTCCACATGCGCCCCCCTCGCTCGAGGCAAACATCGGGGGGAACGATAAACTTGCTCCTATCGGCGACCGGTGGAACTCCGAGGGGTCGCGCCGCAGGGGCACGCTGGGATCCAGCTCAGGGTCCTCCACCAGCTGCGCACGGAGCCCGTCCTCGTCGGACGATCCACCGGTCTCCTCTATAGCCTCCAGAAGTATCTGCTGCTCCGGATCCTCATCAAGTCCTGCTGACGCTACTGCTGGTCTCGCTGCCCTCCCGTACTTCGCCTCTAGGGTCACAGGTGTCCGCGAGCCACCGGGGCACCGCATGTTCTCGGAGCGGCGGTAGCTGCTACGAATTCGGCGTTTGGCTCCCTCAAAGTTATGCAACAGCGCCTCGTAGCGCTGTTGCAGCTCCTGCAGCGTCTCGTGGTTACTCAGCGGTGCCTTGGCGAGATACTCCGGGAACTCGAGCGTGGACAAGATTGACATGAGCTCCTTCAGTTCCTGCAGTACCTCATACGGCGTGTGGAACTCTTCCTGCCGGAGGACGTTGTAGTTGGGCCGCTGCAGCGGTGACTCTGAGGTGGAAAAGACACGGCTGCCGTGTGGAAAGCCGGTGTCCTGAGCACCGTAAATCTGAACGTTGCGAGAATTGCCTCGGCCGCCAGCCCGCTCGCTGCGACGGCGCAAGGACGGCGGAGGCAGACCACTCGGCCCCGAAGCCTCGCGGTTCTCAGAGTGGTGACTCATCGTTTCACTCATCCTGCGTGCCATCCCATTGTTGCTCTCTTCACCATCGCCACAGTCGTCGTCATGCTCGCTGCCTACCCAGCCACGAAAGCGGTCCAGCGACGGGATCGACAGCAGCTGGCGGAAGCCTGGAATGTGAAAGAAATGACGTGCGGCTGCGGCAGACTCGATGTGAAGTAACGACTCGAAGTACCGGTGCTCCTCCCGGAGTAGGCGCTTCGCAACTGACCCCAGCGTTTTGGTGAGGTTGTCATTGAGCACAATGTCGCAGCGGCGCACAGTCACGCCGGAGGCATGCGTGAGGGCATTGGCCACGACAAGCGCCGTGTTCACAACCCGGTTCTCGTCTGACGCCGTTACCAGCGGCTGACACGTGAACTGAACGAGGCGACGCAGCGGCAGGTCGCCTGCGGCGTAAAACCGCGCGAACAACTTTTCACCCATCACATGCGCTTGTAGGATCCCGGACTTGGTCAATACACCGCCCCACTTCACCACGAGCAGGCCCGCCGTCGGCTCGCCCAAGACGTCGTCCGCGCTACCGCTACCACTGCTATAACGACTTCCTGTGCCGCCGCTGCCGGCTCTCCGCCATGCACTACTGCTGTAGTGCAGGTACTTCTGAGGGGAGGTCTGTCCGCTCCCGTCAAACGAGGCAGCACCCGAGACGGTCGTCACACGTGCCTTGATCTGGACCTTGAGCCCATCTGGGCGGCTGCGGACAATGGACAAGACGCGCGCCCAGCTCTCTGCCGTGGCTTTGGAAATTCGGCTTGGCAAGCTGCAGGCAGTACCAAGTATCGAAACATCCAGAATGTCAGCGGACCCCGCCGCGCTCACAGCTGAGGTCGGCAACTCCCAGAGCAACCGCTCGACCGCCACAAAGAACTCTGCCAGCTCATCAACACTGCGCTTCGTCCGGCGCAGGTCACGCCCTTGGAAGGCTAACCGCAGCAGAGTCGGGTCGTTGAAGAGCAGCTTTTTCTTCTGCTTGGGTGTCACCTCACCATGACGAATGACGCCTAGCACGCCAACAAGCTGTCGATCGGGCGAGTATGTGGAGAGCTTCTTCAGTGTGGCAAGGTGACGCACAAGGTTGTCCTGTTGCTGCTGGGGTGGAACTCCACCGTCCCCATCGTCTTCATCATCGCTCATAGCCTCCTCCGATGAGCTTGCAGAGGAAGTAATGGTGGTGTGTGGCGGGTGCGGGGAGGAAACGGAGGCTTCGGCACGCGCTGCCTTGCCTCGACGTTCCTCGGCTTGGTTGGGGGAAGGCGGGGCCACGCTGGGCGCCGTGACCATAATGTGCGATGCATTCAGGCCCCGCGGCGCTGCTGCGACTGCGGTGCCGCATCCCGAAGCTGAGGTGGCATCCGCTGCCTCTAAAAGCGACAGTAAAGGTGGCACGCGGTCGTCTCCTGTCGGCAGTCGTGCCGCCTGCATCACGACGTCGGTCAAGAAGGCCACGTTGGGGTACGGGGCGGTGTCCACGTTGCCATAGCGCTCCGATATGCACCGCTGCCCAAACGCAATCGCATCCTCCAGCTTCCTGAAGACGACAGGGAATTTACCGGAGGTCGTGATCTGCTCAATCGAGATCCCGTCGTACTCCTCGGGTACATAAATGGGCAGGGCTGCCGAGTCGAGGAGGACCTTCTCCAGTCGCCCGTGGATATCCGTCAGGATGATGCGTCGTGGTCGTGTTGGGTCAGACTTCGAGGTGTCCTCGAGGATGATAGGCAGCGACGCCAGCGCAGCCGCGTCGATGTCGACCACCTTTCCACATGTCACCAGAACAACATCGATAGGTCGCACCTCTGCTGCGATGGCGGCCATGAGACGCTCCTTGAAGTAGCCGATGTTGATAAAATACAGCGGGGCATCGAAGCGCCACATCAGAATATTCGGGTACACGAGCAGCTCTGGGTCCTTGCGGATGTCGCCGTAGTGAAATGTCTGCACATTGAATCCGACGCTCACCGCACGCGGCCGCGCAATGCGGAGCACCACCAGGATGAGAGAAAACGCAATGCCGCTCAGCACACCAATGGTAATGCCGCCGAGCACAGTCAGCAGAAACGTCAGTACCCACACCCCGGCATCCTTACGGCTGTAGCGCCATAGCTGCACCGGCCCAGAGAAGTTCACAAGGCGCCACACACTTGAAATGATAATCGCAGCCAGCGCCTGCTTCGGTAGGTAGTAGAAGACACCGATCCTGGTGAGGAAAAGAATGGTGATTAGGACAACACCACCGGTAGCGTAGGCCGTCAGTGGTGTAATCACGTGCTGCTCAATCAGCACAGAGGAGCAGCTGAACGAGTTCGACACCGGCATACCAGACATGACGTTCACAAGCAAGTTGGTGATGCCGCCGGCAAAGAGTTCTGTGTTGGGGTCTACATTTGGCATCACTCGCTGCGCCACCACGTACATCTGCACAAAGCTGATCACAGTGATGGCCAACGTGTAGGGCCCCAGGCCGATGAGGTTATCCATCGGCGGAAAGCGCGGCCAGCTCAGGATAGCCGGGATGTCGCGCACGATTGCCAGGTCCAGCTTCTGATCCAACCGGAAGCCCCATGTCAGGAGGATGGAAACGACGACGACGATGAGCTGGTGCGGGATCCAGAGGGGCAGTCGCCTGGCCTTCTTGATCTGGATCAAGTAAGTGCAGTACACCATAAAGATAACAAAGCAGTAGAAGCTTTTCGAAGACCCCTGAGACCCAAGCGCGATGAGAGTGTTGATTAAATTGCCGTAGCCCTTGTCCTCTGGCACGACATTGAATATCACCTTCAGCTGTGCTGAGATGGCCAACAGTGCCGCGGCGCATGTATAGCCGTCGCCGACAGCCTTGGCAAAAATGGTCTTTATGACAGTGCCGCAGTCCACAAAGCTAAGCGCCATGCTCAAAATACCCACCTGCAGACCGAGGCTCTGGAATGTGTCCTGGCGCTCCGCGACCGGGATACCTGGGATGGAGATGAGCAGCGTCGTGATCTCCGCCACCGGGCCTATCGACAGCGATGCGCACTGGCCAAACGTACCGTATGAGAAGGAGGCAACAAGGGCCGCGATAAGACCACACGAAAACGGCAGACCCGCGAGACTGGACCACGAGAGACAGGTCGGCACAATCATGACGCCCACAATGAAGCCGGCGATGCCGTCACTGAGAATGATCTCTGGCGTGAGGATGTGGCACCATCGCGAGACGGGCACAAATCGGTAGACGTACTTCATCACCGTCGTCTTCCACATCTCTCTCGCCTTCACCGAGGGCTCATGACCAGCCCTGGCGAGAATTTCGCTGGCTGTGACATGTGCCATCTCGACGCCTCACCTGACCCGCTTGCAGCGCTGCCCTTGTGTGCTCGTGTGGGTTAGGTGCCAATATTGGCACATGGACGGAGAAGAAGCCTGCGTGGACTACAAAGCACTACAGGAGTTACTGACACGAAAGGACGAGGTGTACACAACAGCAAAAGTAAATCAGAAAGAAATTGAAGCGACGCAAAATGAAGTCGCTTCAACGGGAAAAGGGAAAAGACGCACGATGTGTGTGTATCCGTGGGTGGGTGTGGGTGTGGGGGGAGGGGGGAGGCGGTGCCACGCCAACATAAGCTGCAGTGGAGTGTACGAAAGAGGGGGAGAGAGAGAGGGGGGGGGGAGTGGCGGCGCGCCGTGAAGAAGGGAGAATTCAGAAAAGAGAAAACACACAGGGAAGGTGAAAACGCGAAGCAGAGCAAAGACCCCGACCGAGACACAGTGAAGTGGGGAGGGGAATGCGAAGCAGAAAGTGCGAAGAGCAACAAAACAAAAGGAAGAAGAGGTGTACGGTTGGCACCCAAGAAGGGCTCAGACACGAAACCTCGCTGCTGCGTCGTTCGCTCTCTCGGATCTCACTCTGAGCTTGCACACCCCTCACCCTCCTCCCTGAGAAAAGAAAAGCGAGGAAGCCCCTCAAGAATTACGCAGGCAAGCAGCGAAAGGGAAAACACAAAAAAAAAAAACGCAGGTACGCGGGCTCCGCACAAAGACACCCACAACTCCGCACCGGGACTCCACCACAGCGAAAGGCAATCGTATCTCTAAAACAAGAACAACCGCACAAGAGAAAGCTAGAGGAGGAATCCCTCGCCTCTTGCTGTCGGTCACGCAAGCAAAGAAAGTGAAAAGAAGGACACCAATCGAGGACTGCAGGGAAGAAGATGACGCGTGGCAGAAGTTCACAGCCGCGAATAAGCAACCAGTGAAAAGACAAAGAACGAGAGTTCGAGACGTGGTCGCGCTGCTGGTGAAAAAGAGGGAGGACGAGGAGAAACGTGTATAGAGAGTCCTCTTCGGAGAGCGTGTGTGTGTGAGGGAGAGGAAGGGGAGGCTGGGTGGAGGGAAAGCGGTAGAAAATAAGAGAGAAAGTGCGGAGGAACGAGGTACCCCTTTCGTTGTTCCCTCTACGCATGTGGTATGCGCGGGTGGGTTACTCTCTGCACGTGTGGTGTGCTCCTCCTACTTTTTTCCTCAGGTAACGGAGAAGTGGAGGAGGCAACGAAAGAAGCGAAGTGGTCCAACAGGCAGGCGAACAGCCGGAGTGCACAGTCATCCCAGTCGGGGAGAAGGAAAGGCGCCCCGCCTCGAACTACCACGTGCGCCACTACACATCATGCTCCAAGGGCATGCCAGACGCGCCTCCTCAACGGTTGAAAGAAGCGACAAAGCGGCAGAGATGCTTCGCACACGCTCGCCAATCAGTTGAGCGGGAAGGCTACATATGAAAGATATGGTGAACAACAATGGTGTATGGCGGAGGGTAATCAAGGTAGAAGTCCAGCACACTGTAGCATCGCCTAGCCCTCTCTGTTCTCATCTACCTCTCCGCATCGTCTACATCGCGCACTACGTCCCACCACGAGTAAAAGAGTCCTTTTCCGCTTTGGCAGTCTCTATTGAAATTGGCGCCATGCTGTGGTGGTGAGCTTCTCTCATGCAACCGCTGCCTCGCACTTCAGGAAGGGAAATGGAGAAGACGAGTGCGGACGTTTGCAGTATAAAACACCACAGATATTCTTCGGCCCCCTTCAGTGCGCCTTCCCTCTTGCTAGACAACATGCGAGGCTAAACACTGCACGAGCCCACCGTCCTGCACCACAGGCCCCATCACCCGGTGCAAAGCACTCGCGAGACACGCCTGACAGCAACGCGCGGACACAGCCATCAGAGCACGGCCCCCGCCCCCCCCCCCCCACACACACCAGCAGGCAGCGAGGGCCGGGCGGGACACCGCTCGAGCAGCCCTGGCACCCTGTCCATCATAGGGGTGGCACAGGCATCGTCACGGTCGCGGGTCGCTCCGACGCAACGCCATCCAGGACCCGACCGCCAACATCAGCAGCGGTGGATCGCTGCGACCTCCCCTACGACGTAGGGGTCTGACCCGGAGATGCCCCTCCTTTGCGGAGTCCCGTCATCAGGAAGAGCAGACAAGAAGGTTTGGCCTGAAGTAAAGAAGGCGTAGCGGTAGCTGCAAGCAAGGGAAAAGCCTCGCATGGTCGTACGAGACTCAGGCATTGAAAGGGAGAAGGGAGGGGTGCCTGAGGTAGCAGGGCAAAGTTGCGGGGCATCAGCACACACACGAACACGTACTCTCTCATCGCAGTAGTGAGCTCCCGCAATGCCGCCGCATCAAGGAGGGA